>NC_064564.1:54400301-54704676 GCF_937001465.1 Orcinus orca
AGGTTGTACAACCATCACCTTCATCTAATTCCAGAACATCACCTTCATCTAATTCCAGAACATTTTCATCACCCCAAAAGAAACCCTATACCCATTAGCAGTCATGGTCCCTCTTCTCCTATCCCCAGGCAACTACTAATCTACTTTCTGTCTTGATAGATTTGCCTATTCTGTACATTTCATAGAATGCAATCATACAGCAAGTTACCTTTTGTGTATGGCTTTTTTCACGTAGCATAAGGTGTACAAGGTTCTTCCAGGTTGTAGCACTATCAGTACTTCATTCCATTTCATGGCTGAATAATATTTCATGTATGCAAATACCATGTTTTGTTTATCCATCCATCAGTTGATGGACCTTTGGATTCCTTCCACTTTTGAGCTATTATGAACTGTCATTGAGCTGCTATGAACATTTATGTAGCAGTTTTTATATGGACATATGTTTTTACTTATCTTGGGTATATACCTAAGTGTGTAACTGCTGGGTCATATAATCTCTACTTTTAACTTTTTGAGGAACTGCCAGACTGTTTTCCACAAGGGTAGCACCATTTTACCTTCTCACAAGCAATGTATAAGGGTTCTAATTTCTCCACATCCTCACCAACACTTGCTATTGTCTGTCCTTTTGATTATAGCCATCCTACTGGGTATGAAGTAGTATCTCATTTTGGTTTTTGGTTTGCATTTCCCTAATGGCTACTGATGTTGAGCATACGTACATGTGCTTATTGGCTATTTGTATATCTTCTTGTAGAAATGACTATTCAGATCAGTTTATTTTCTTTCGTTGTTGAGTTGTAAGAGTTTGAAATGTGTTCTTAAATGGTTAGATTTCACTGAGAAAAGCCGCACAGCAGGTTAGGATGAACTAATGAAAAACTGTGAGTCCCTGAATACTGTTATTGACATGTATCAACTAAATTTTTTATGGCTTCAATCACTGACATCTCTCTCTACCAAATCTGATCTACCTCTTTTGATCCCTAAAACTTTTAAAGGTATCATCATCTTTCTCATCATATAAGGTATTAAACTCACCTCTCTTTGGTTTCTGCTTTCTGATCCCTTCATCTAATCTCAGTACTGCTATGAATTCAGTTTCTATAAAGTGGGTCACATCTATCTTGTCCTTCCTATTTTTATAGTGAGGGTACATGCAGGCCCCCACTTCCTTTTGCCTTGACTACCTTCTTGCTCCCAGTCTCTTATCCTTTCAAACCATCCTACATGCTGATCTCATGTATCTTTCTAAAGCACAACTCTGATTACATCTCTTTCCTGCTCAAAGGCGTTTATTGTTTAGTCCCAGTCTACTTTTCCTATTTCTGTTTTTTTTTCTCCCATGTCCTAAAACACAGAAAAACTAATTTTGGGTGGTTCTCCCACCCTATTATAATCATTAATTTGCTTGCTTGTCTCTGCCATAAACTGTAAGTTTAAAAAAATGTAATAATGCAAAAAGAGGAATTAATACAAGTAAAAATCTTCAAAGAAATTAAAAGGCAGCTATGCCATAAAAAATGAAAGTAGGTATTAGAACAACTTTTTTTCAGTGTGATTCTTATTATTAGAAATCTGTGGGGGGCAAAGGTTAGATGCAGATAAAGATCAAACACTTAAAATTACCAATCGTATCAGGACCACTTGAAAGGAGGACAAATATTACATTCTGTGTTAAATATAGATAAGTTAAGGTTTTAGACCTTTTAATTCTCATGCACTTCTGGCTAACAGTACCAGTAGGTATACTATTGTGCGGGCCCATATTGCCACATGGCAGGACAGCTTTTTATTTTCTGGTAAATATCTTATTTATATAAATTTTAATCCAATGAATGTAGAGAAAAATTTCTTTAAGAGAAAATAGTTCTGTGGCCGAATCCTTAAACAAAAGATAAAACCACAAGGCCAGATTCACTCCTATGATGTCAGAATTCCATTACATATACCACCCAACACAGAGGGAGGACATAAAAGGGAAGTTTTCTTATAATTTTATTTTCAAAATATTTTAATCATCAAATATAAATACTGAATTAATTAGGGTTCTTTTCAGGGAATGTGCTCAATTATTCCACAGCTTCAAGATCGTGTAACCTCAGGTACACGGAGCTGCATGCCATAAACTAAACAAAACAAATGAATGAACATATTTATACTTTTGCCCTCACAATCCTGTGAGCATAATTTAGACTCCCAAAAGCTGGTGGACAAAGAAAACCTTTTCTAAAATTCAGGACAAATATAATTGCTAGAATTGAGAAAGAAGAAAAGTAGGATAAAAAAAAGATGTTTTCTATTTTATAGATTTTTCTCT
Source organism: Orcinus orca (assembly GCF_937001465.1). Lineage (NCBI taxonomy): Eukaryota > Metazoa > Chordata > Mammalia > Artiodactyla > Delphinidae > Orcinus > Orcinus orca. The sequence goes on from NC_064564.1 coordinate 54,402,625, forward strand.
TGGGTGTAATTATAAAGTGACATTCAAGTGCAACCAATGAAGTCCCTATTTTTTTTTCTCACAGAATTCAAAGGCATCAGCAAAACCACCTCTGTCAGTAATAAAAATAAAAAGTCTTTGACTTTTTAAATGTTATCATACTGTCACAGTGGAATAAAATTAACTTGACAAATACTCTAAAGGCACATGGTGCAGTTCATTATGTATAACAGCAACAGCAGCGGTTTCCCAGTGTTCATAGAGGCTGCTCCATTAAATTTACCTCCAGTCAATAATTAGGAGTCCACAAATAAACCTGGGCAATTAAATCAATACTGCCAGGCAATTATATTCTAGAGTCCAGGCTCAGTGGCACAAAAAGGCACTATATCAAACTGCAGTATTAAGCAGTCTAATGCCATTTTCAACAGGATTTTTTTTTACAATAACTGGACAGAATAAGCATACATCCAGATAATATAGAATGTATATATGTATATCTACATGTGTTAGTCAAAAACTCAGATCTGGTGTCAATAGAGCTTTAGTAAAATTTAATAAAGATTTATACATATCGATTTGTTATTTTTATGTTCATAATTGACAATAAAACTTCCATATTAAAAGGTCATACTTACAAGTTGAATGTTAAAAAATCCACTACAAAGTTTATTTTTATAACTTTCACGTTTAAAAAAATAACCTGTAACAATCATTACTGAACTCCTTTGATGTGCCAGGCACTGGGCTGGGTGCTGGGAATGCAACATGATTGAGAAATGGCCTTTCTTCTCAAAAGCAAGAAGGCTTTGCCCAGCACCTGCACATCTGCACTTCAACAACTTGAGGCAAAAGAGTGCCCATCACCTTCTATTACTATTGATAGTAATAGTGTTTCCAGATAATGTTTCAAAAATATATAAAATGGGTACTAAGAATATGAATAATAGTTCATATATTATTTACTTATTCTTGACTTTTCCAAAAACATAGATACTGCACTCACAGAACAAAATTTTTTTTTGCTATTTTGAGAAATATATTTAAGCTGTTTTTAATCCAGTTCATTTTAAAAACAGACAACAATTAAGTTGAGCAAAAAGAACTATAATGAAAAAGTTTTGGAATATATTACATGCTGTCAGTGATATCAAAACAAAAGTTGGCTATGACTAGAAAAGCAGGGCTCTCACCTGCCAATAAACTGCCCTGATCACTTACAAGAGGGGCACATCCCAACAGACTATATGTGTATTAAAAAAATACTTGAAAGGGAAGAAAAAGTATCACACAGGTCACAGCAGCAGTCTCAATAGACCCCTCAGGGATTTCAGCTCGTCTTGGCCTTGTCATCCTCTATGCAGCTTTCCACTCGGCCCAGAAAATGTCGATAGGAAAATGTTTGAGGGGCCTCTGGTGGAAATTTTTTCATTCTTTCTGCATTGACAGGATGCCAAATCAATATTTACTTCCCACTAACAAGCTGCTCGAGGTCTCAGTAGAAAATATTGTAGAGAATGCAGGAAGACACAGTAATAAACAGCTGTCTGGCTGTGAGGAAAACATGAATTGACTGGAAACAGGTCCATAGTAAAAGGTCACTGAAACCCATGAACTCCTCAGGTGTCCATATCAACTACTAACTTTAAAGACACATAATAAACAATCTCTTTTCCTAAGAGGGCTGAGAGAATGGATCCTTTTCAGTCTAGCAAGCATAGAGGTTGACTCAATAATTTAATTAATGCCTTTGCTAAAACCCATGTTGGCTCCTTCCCAAGGCATTTGCTTCATTTGTTAAGTCCAAAAGTACAAATGGAGAGTTAACTTTCCTGTCTACCTACTAGAATACTTATTTACCTAACAGAAGTAATGTGTCTGTTTACAAAAAATTAGGCATCTAGTAACAAAAAAGTACGGCTTGGAATTTTTATCTGCAAGTTTTAATATATGAAGTAGAAAAACAAAATACCTGTCCTTCAAGAAGTTTCTGAATGTACAACAGCCATTCCTTGTCATTTTCAGCATCGATCTTTGTCCTTTCGATTTCCTGAAGGAAAAAAATAAAAACACTGTTGTTAATTTCATTTATATGAACTTGATCATACTGTTAGATACTGAATAAATCTAGAGAAATATTGGTGGAATTAGATTCAACAAAGAGCAGCCTGTCCTTTCAAAGTAGGGAATATTCAAATCGATGCTCTTTAATGTATAAATATCTACCTACATGTGGAAGATAAAGCTATATTTCTATATTTCATAATATAATTCAGGAATGTTTTATTTCTGCCTTCACAGTGGAGCTCACACTGGACTGAGGTGGAGGTGGAAGTGATTAAAATAAAATGAAAAAGAAAATGGAGCTGTATAGAAGAATCATTTATAAGTAACCCTCATAAGATGACATAAAACCTTATACTCAAAACTCTGACTTATCAGTAGATAATTAAGGAGTAATTGTTATAATCACAGACAAAATAGGACATGCATGGTTCTGGTGTACTTAAATGCTTACTCATTTAAAATATCCCATAACTAGCTGATAGGTAAGAGACGCTCCAACTTAAAGTATTGTTAAGTCACTAAATATTTTCAATTCATCAATTATCAAGGTAAAATATTCTGAAAGTATAATGTATTCACATGTGCAACTGATTATTCAGTTAAAATCATGATTCGGTTTGCAAAAAATGGGCTTTTCAAAAAGGGAAGGATTTGGAAAACTAACATTTGTTGAAATTTACTGTATGCCAAGTATCAGGCTAGGTACTTCACATAGGTTGTCATGGTGTTTTACGTGAATTTACAAGAGTTCGATGTAGCTTAAAGCATAAAATTCAGGTGGTTTGGGCTCTACTTGGGTAAGTCACTCAACTCTTTAGACCTCTGAAAGATGCAGGCGGGGATCAGTCCAAATAAGCTCAATCTATAATTAAATCTAGTAAATATATCCAGGTGTGTGCACTGAGTCTTCACAGAACAGTGTGTTTTCTTCCAGGACGACTTCCATTTAAGGTTGTGTGGTATGCATATTTTGGTGCTTGGCATCCCTGGCTCCAAACTGCATCTGCCCAGAGGCCAGGGTGCCATTTCTTCACAGAAATGTGCTAGCTACTCTTTGGGACTAACAAGAGAGATCCTTTTCTAATTAATATACTCAAAGGGGACGCTTTTTCCAATTTGTCTACTCAAAGGGGGTTCTTTTTTCTAATCTGTAAGCCCAGTAAGGGCATCTTTTAAGACCACACAAAGGCGGTGATGCTGTCTTCCAGAATATGTATCTGGAACACACACACGTATACACACATATACACATGAGGGATTTTGCTAAGTCTGTTTGTTTTAAAACTTTTAGGAAACAGAGGATGACTCTACCTTAATTTTTTGTTAGGTTTCTTTTTATCAATCAAATTTTAATTAAGTGTCCATAATAAGATACAGTTAACACCCTTGCCTCAGATACTATTATTTCCTGTGTGTCTTATATTTGATACCGTATTTCATAATGCTTTTGTACTTCAAAGTTCAGAATTCACAGACATTGTGGCATAGGTGCTGAAAATAGGAAACTGATAATTCACTATCCTATTCACCCATAGGATGAAAATAATCTCTGCAGGACTCCTTTGACCTCTTTTCTAAGAATTCTTAGCAGTTTAAAAACTTTTACAAGTTGTAGATCTGCTCTATTCCAGAAATTTTTTGAGAAACTGATGGGGGAGGGGTGCTGAAGGATGTTCTCATACAAACATTTAAGTCTATCATTTTATTTAGTCATTGAGCAAATATTTATGGGGAAGCTAAGAGCACCATCATCTCTTTAATCTTTCTAAACAATAAAAAATCTAATATTTATGTATTAAAGTTCAGAGACTTCACAATAGAACAGGATTGAGTATCCTCCACAGGTTTCACGGAAGACTGTGTATGAGATTCTGCTGTTTATGAGGCAATAACTATCAAAAATGCAGTGCCCTCCTCAGGAGGTACAGAAATGCTACTGAAGACCTATATGTATATGCACATAAATTCACTCAGATGGGAGTATTTTCCCCACCTTAAAGCAATAAATATCTTTTTCTATAACTTGATCAACAATAACTTTGAATTTAGCTAGAAAAGCCAATATATTCACTACATTAAAAAATCTCATGTAGGACGAAAAATCCTCAAATCAATCCTGACCCAGCTAACTAAATCCATTCAAACAGGCTTAATTAAAAATACTAGCTTAAAAGATACATGATGAACTATAGAAAATGGAAGAGACAGGAAAGGATAACTGACTTGAATAACAAGCAAGCAGTTCTAAAGGTTATGTGTACTGGCTTACTTCTGTATTACATAGTTAAATTTCTCTAAAGGTTTTTTGAGTTGGTTAATACTTTTGATATATCTTTCATTGGTACACTAATATTCTTGCCTTCATTAATATTATCTTAAAGATGAAATTCTAAGAATTATAAAACAAAAATATGTACTTACATTCAATGTGTAACAAGCCCATTATTAATAAATATTTAAGTGATCTTACTTCTTCATCTTCTGTGTCCAATATTTCCTCTAGATCTGACCGTGAAATGTTCAGGATAGATGCTGCCAAGGTCTGGGCTTTATGGGTTGAGGTTTTACAAGCATCCCTGTTTTTCTGCACCTTTTTAAGTTCTCTGATTTGTCGCCTTATTGAATGGACATCATTTTGTAACTCTCTGACCAAAGCCTGCAACATATTGGAAAGAATGTGGGCTCATATGGAAGTCATAAATGAAGAAAAAGCAGTCATAACATAAAAATGTGAAGATACTAGCAAATAATTTTTTATTAGGATTACTCTGATTTTATTTATATTGGAACACAATGGATTGCTCTTTACTTATTGTCAGAATGCAATAAAGGCTCTCGCAAATGACCACTTAACCAAATTGCTGGATTAACCAAATCTCTCCAATCTGTCTTTCAGATTTGCAACTGTTATCTTGGATGGTGAATACTTGTAGCAGGCAGGCTACTTAGCATCATGCCAGAGCGCAACTACTCCCACCAGTTGAGCTGATGCCAATTGTCAGATCTATTTATTCCTAAGTGTGTATATTTGTTGAAACAGGTTAGTTACATAATTAATTATTACATAAATAATGAAATATAACTGCATAAAGAGGGTTGTTCCTATTTTATTAAAACTGGATTAGAAATCTTTGGAAGGATTTGATAAAGCCAGGTGGGTAAAAGTGCAATTAAATTATGTGTAGACAAGACAACAATAAAGGATTGACAAAAATCATAAAAGTCTAGGCTTGCTTCTACAAGAGTCTCTAATTTCTCCCTTTGAGAATACATGCCTATGTGTGCATAAGGAAAAGGTAGCTCTTACCCTGGGTGGACAGAGCTCTGGAGCCTGATGCCTGGCTTTGTGGGCTGAGAGCAGGCTAGCTAGATGTTTGGGTTGTTCTCAATCTTTTGCCAGCTTAAGCAATGTTGCAATAAATAATGGTGCTTATATATACATTTTTGCATCCCTAGGATATATCCCTAGAAGTGAAATTGCTGGACCAAAGGGTGTGTATAACTGTAATTTTGAAAGCTGTTTAATTCTGCCTCTCTCCAAGATCGTATCAATTTACACCTACACAAAGAACATAGGAAAATACTTGTTTCTCCATACCACTGGCAAAACACCAATCTGGTTTTTCAGTGTATTTTTTTTCCACTATATTATAAAGTTTCATTTCTCTTATTAAAAATGAAGTTGAGCGTCAGCCTTAACAGATAATTATATTTCTTTTGTCTTTTTTTTTCTATTTTTCTTAGTGATTTATAGGAGTTATTTATACTTTAGGGAAATTATAATTGTCTGTTGGGTATTTCTAATCTTTTTCACATTTTGTATTTTTCTTCTGACAGTAATTATAGTACGTTATACCTAGGAAAAAAATGTAAAAACTTTAATGTACTAAATGAATCTTTTCCTTTCTCACTTTTTTTTTGTTTGTTTTTGTTTTCTTTTTGCGGTACGCGGGCCTCTCACCGTTGTGGCCTCTCCCGTTGCGGAGCACAGGCTCCGGACGCGCAGGCTCAGTGGCCATGGCTCACGGGCCCAGCCGCTCCGCGGCATGTGGGATCTTCCCGGACCAGGGCATGAACCCGTGTCCGCTGCAACGGCAGGCGGACTCTCAACCACTGCACCACCAGGGAAGCCCTTACTTTTGAATTTAGTGTGATACTTTAAAATTTACTGTGATACTTTAAAAAGCATTCTCCACAATTTTATATACATATATGTATATTTTTTATATATATATATATACTCATTTTCAAACCATGATTTTTTCTGCCACTTTTAAGATTTTATTTTTCAGTTTTAAATGTTTTATCCATTTGTAATCATCTAGAAAATTATTACATACAATCATAGTTGTCTCACCACCACCTGTTAAATAGTCCATATTTTCCCCATTGATTTCATGTGTGTTTAGGTCAGGTTCTGAACTTTCTATTCTGTTCCATCTGTCTTCTTATTAGTGAAGCTTTATAGTATATTTTAATTAGTGAGGCTTTATAATAAATGTTATAATCCGGTAGGGGTATCTCCCTTCTATTACCTTTCTTTTCAGATTTTTCTTGGTAATTTTTGTTTGTTTGGGTTTTCACATAAACTTCACATTGAGCTTGTCTAGATCCCCTTCCGCTAAACATTTTACTCGTAATTTTATTTAAATCAAGTTAAATTTTATTTGAATCATGTTAACATTTTAGAATGTTGAGTCTTCCTAATCAAAGACCATGGTATTCCCTTCCAGCTGGTTAAGTCTTTATTTGTGTTTCCGAGGATCGTTTAAAAATTTTCTCTTTGTAGATCTTTTTTTTCCTGGGCCTCTTACTTTTTGGGGGGCACTGATTCTAGTACTGATTGTTGCTTGTATACATAAAGATTGTTAATATATATTAAGCTTACTGAAATTTCTTATTTGTTATGAGTTTTTCAGCCAATTCCTCCTTAGCTTCCAGGAATTGAATGTCTGAAAATATTGATAATTTTACTCCTATTTTCTATTTTTTTTTCCTATGCTGCACAGCTTATGGAATGTGCGATCTTAGTTCCCTGACCAGGGATTGAACCCAGGCCCTCAGTAGTGAGAGCACAGAGTCCTAACCACTGGACCACCAGGGAATTCCCTATTTTCCAACTTTTTTACCTCTAATTTCTTTCTTTTCTTATTGAATTGATTATTAAGTTCCTCCTGAACAATATTAAATAGTAATATTGATGGACATACTCAACTTGTTCCTGATTTTAGTGGGAATCTCTCTACTTCATAGGAAATACTATGCCAGATTTTGAGTTGAGAGCTGTATTTTAATACACTAAAAGATACACCTTAATATATTAATATATAATATAGTTTTATATAGGTAACTATCTACTCATCTTATTTTTATTTCTTATAAGAATGGAAACCAAATTGTCTTAAATCCATTTTAGCATCCATATAAACTATCATATGATTTTTCATCATAAATCTATTAATACAATTTTAAATAATTTTCTTAGTATTGAATTATCCTTGCATCACTGGAATAAACTCCACTTGGTGTGATATATTATTTTTTGATGTGCTGCTGAATTCTATTTGCTAATATTTTATCTGGAATTTGTATATTAGTAAGAGATTGATTCATTTCTTCCAAAAATATTTGGAAAAAATCTTCTCTTTCCATGCTTTACAGTAGTTTTAATGAGATTGAATCTATCTGCTCTTTACTGATGTGGTAGCACTCATCTGAATTTGGCCTAGTATTTATTGCAAAGAAAGATACCTTTTTGGCAAATCATTTTAATTTTCTATTTGTTCTGGAGGGCGTTTTGATACATCATAATTTTCCTAGAAAATGATCTATTTCATCCAGGCTTTCAAATTTATTTGCAGAGTTGAACTAAGTATTCTGCCACGATTTTTTTCCCCTGTCTATGTTTATTGTCACTTACTTGTTATTTTGTATAGTTGTGCTTTCTACTTTCTTAATTAGGTAAGCTAAAGATTCAATCTATTTTATTGCTTCTTACTTTTCTTTTCCAAAAAAAATACTCTTGTATTCATTTATTAATTCCACATTAATTCATTACTTTCTATTTCAATCTTCAGATTCTATTTAATTCTTCAGTTGAATATTTACTTTCATTTATTCTTGTTTGCTAATGTAAATATATAAGGCCATACATTTTTTGAGCACTGTTTTAGCTCTATCCTATGGGTTCTGATAATTCTAGAATGTTATTCTTTTAAAAATATTCTGCAATTTGTTCACATTTCCTTCTTAACCCAATAACTTTTTTTTTTTTTAATATTTAAGTGCTAGTGACTGGTTTTCTAGTTTTGTTATTGATTGCAGTTTTATTGCATTATTCTCAGAGATCGTCATCTATACTATTTCTACTTTTCAGAATTAATTGAGGTTTCTTTGTGGTATGTCTTGGGTTGGAATGCCTGAAAATGTGGGGTGGAGATTTGTGTGGGAGAGGGTGCTTAGAAGCAACACCTATTAGAAACTTAGGGAAGCAGGAGCAGGCAGAGGGAAATGTTGATCTGCACTGCGGTTCCAACAGAGGCTTCACGCCATCGTGTAAGGAGCTCTGGAGCCGAGATAGCCTTTCAGAGTTGTCTCATCTTTGTTTTTCCCCCCTTATACATGACATGAACTTTTTTTACATCACTATTCTTTATTTGTTTGAGTCCAGAAACTTTACTGAAACATAAACAGGGGATGACATATTAGATCAATTTTCCCTGGTTCATGTTATGTTCTTAGAAGTTTTTTATTTCTGAAAATTGTTTTTGGATTATAGCTTCAATAATTGTCCTGTTCCATCACTCCTTTTCTTCTTTGAAGACTCCAATTATACATGTGTTGAATCTCTGTCATTTGCTTCAGAAATCCTTTCTTCCACAGTATGTTTTGTTTAACTGAAGCATAATTAGAATGAAACAGTGCACACATTTTAAGTGATTAGTTTAATGAGCTTTGATAATTGTATGCTTCTGTGCAGCCAACACCCTGTTCAAGATATAGAACATCTCCATCCTCAAGAAATTTCCCTGATACTCCTTTCTAGGTCAATTCCTCCCACATCCAGACAGCACTGCTCTGATTTATATCATCTTAGATTAATATTTCCTATTCTAGAATGTCATCTAAATGGAATAATACACTATGTACTCTTTCATGTCTGACTTCCTTTTCTCAACATGGTGGGGGTTTTTTGTTTTTGTTTTTTTAATCATTTATTTATTTTGTCTGTGTTGGGTCTTCGTTGCTGCAAGTGGGCTTTCTCTAGTTGCAGCAAGCAGGGGCTACTCTTCGTTGCGGTGTGCAGGCCTCTCATTGTGGTGGCTTCTCTTGTTGCAAAGCATGGGCTCTAGAGCACAAGCTCAGTAGTTGTGGAGCATGGGCTTTGTTGCTCTGCGGCATGTGGGATCTTTCCGGACCAGGGCTCGAACCCGTTTCCCCTGCATTGGCAGGCAGATTCTTAACCACTGCACCACCAGGGAAGTCCTAACGTAGTGTTTTAAATTAGGGATTCATCCATATTGTTTTGTGTATCCGTAACTTGTTCTTTTCCTTTTAATTTATATTAAATGCAATAAGTTCAACAGTATTTATACACACATACATTCATATAAAACCCAGAAATATATATTTTTTTCCTGAGATAATTTTATTTATTTTCTTTTACTTCTTTGCTTTGTCTGCCAACTTGCTTTCATTTGTTCCCATGTCTCACCACCTTTTCTCTAAGTCCTTACATTTATTTCTACCTTAAACATGTGCTTTTTGGAGGAAATTATTTCATTAATATTTTTATTCACAGTAAAATATTTTCATCTTCTCTGCAGCAACTATCTGTGGTGAAACTTCTTTTCCTGCCATTTATTTTTCCTGTTTCCTTCCTCCATTCTTATCCTAATCTATTTTTGTTGATACTATGTTGGTTCATTTTTCAGGACTCGTTTTTGAAAGAGAAGAGTTTTTCCGAGATTTCCTATTTGTAGAAAGTTATGTGGCAGAAGGGCCTGTGCTGTGCTGCAGGCTGGTGAAGTTTTATATATGAATCTAATATTTTTTCTGATGAATTCCATTAGCCATGTTATTTTGGTTATGGTTTGTTTGGTTTTTTATAATATAAGGAATTTTTTTTCTTGGCTGCTATGAGGAAAGCTGCCTCCTGCCGATACACCTTGTCTGCGTTATTCTTCATTAAGTCCTGCCTCCTCCTCTTCTCTGGAAGCAAACTAGTTCTAGGAAGCTCCTACACAAACAGATGCAGACTCATTCCACTATTGCAGACAGGTGATTAGGATGTGTACCTCATGTGGCTGTCATCGAAGACTGTATTCTTGCTTGATCTTTCAGAAGTCTACAGCACCTAAGTCTTCTCTCCCTGTTATCTTATTTTTGCTTCCTTTTGGATGTCTTCACCAATCTTACCTGGTTTTGGCTACTCTTCCATGTCTTCTGAAATACAGGGTTTTAACTGTGACCTAGGTTTGCTGTAAAAAGGAACTGAATTTTTGTTTCTTATTCTCCTTGTCTGTCATGTGATTCCAAGGGAGAGAAGGGGAAATGATGATTTTATCCCTTTATAATCAAGGCAGAATTCTCCAAAGTGCATTTTCCCCTACTATTTTATTATAAAAAATTTCAAACATGCAGACAAGTTTAAAGAAACTCACAGTGCACAACCATGTACCCACTACCTATAGGCTACAATTAATTTTGCTATACTTGCTTTATCACATAGCTATCTTCCATCTTATTTCGTTGATGCATTTCAAAGGAAGTTGCAGACATCTGTACAGTTCCCCCTAAACACTTCAGCATTCACTTCTTAACTAAAGATCAATATTTATTTATAGTTCTCATTACTATTGTTTGAGGTAAAATTTATATACAGTGAAATGCGTAAGTCTTAACTGTATGATTTTATGAATTTTGACAATGAAAACACTGGGTAACTCACACCCAGATCAAAGTAAAGGACATTTCCATCACTCCAGAAAGTTGGCTTGTGTCTTTTCCTAGTCAATCCCCATCCTTAGCTCCAAGAGGCAGGCAACAACTGTCTTTTTTTTTTTTTTTTAATCTCTATAGATTAGATTTGCCTGTTCTATAAATTCTTACAAATGGAATCATACAGTATGCATTATTTGTGTTTGGATTGTTTCACTTACAATGTTTTTGCAATTCATCCACATTGTTACATGTATAAGTAGTTCATTTCTTTGTATTGCTGACTTTTATTCCATTACATAATTATAACGTTGTTATACATTTTCCTATAGATGGACACCTGGGCTGTTTCCAGTTCTTGACTATTACGAATAAAACTGCTATGAATATTCCTGTGCATTTTGTGTGTACACGTTTTCATTTCTCTTGAGTAAACACCTAGAAGTAGAACTGCTGAGTCATATGGTAGGTGACTGTTTCATTTATTAGAAACTTCTATAGCTTTCCCTTAGAACTTGCGCCACCAATGGATAAAAATTCTCCATTCTTCACATTCTTTCCCACATTTAGTGGCTTACCTATTTTTTCTTGAATTTATTTCTAAGAATTGTATTTTTGATGCTATAGTAAGTTGAAAGTTTTTTATTTCATTTTCCAATCGTTTAGTGTTAATATATAAAAACTTTTGATTTTTGTATTTTGACCTTGTATCCTATGAAATGGCTAAACTCTTGTTAATGCTAGTAGCTGTTTTATAAATCTTTAGAATTTTCTATGTAAAGAATCATGTCTCATCAGAGAAACGTACATCAAATTCATAATAAGGTATCACCTCACACCCATTAGGAAGGCTATTATTGAAAAAACAAAAAACATGTTGGCAAGGATGTGGAAAAACCGAAACCCTTGCACACTGTTGGTGGCATTGTAAAGTGGTGCAACTTTAATGAAAAACTGTAGGAGATATTTCAAAAATTAAAAAAAAAAAAGAGAGAACTACTATATATCCAGGAATCCCACTTCTGGATATATGCAAAAGAACCTTTGCACACTTAGGTTCACAACAGCACTGTTCACAATAGCCAAGAGTTAAAAGCAAGCCAAATGTCCACTGATGGATGAATGGACAAACAAAATGTGGTATATATGTACAATAGTATATTATTCAGCTTTAAAAAGGAAGGAAATCCTGTCACATGCTCCCAAATGGATGAACCTTGAAGACATTATGCTAAGTAAAATAAGCCAGTCACAAAAAGTCAAACACTGCATGATTCCACATATATGAGGTATCTAAAGTGTGACTACATCCACAGAAACAGATTTATCATTGTAAATAGAAATTTAAAAATAGTATTTTAAAATATATTCTTACTTGTAAAGTCTACTTTATTTTGTATGTTGACCTTGTTCTGAACTTGTTGCTGAATTATCTGGTTAGTTCTAATAGTTTATGACTTGATTCTCTTGAATTTCTAGATCCACAAACATGTTATTAACAATCAAAGTTTAGCTGTATACGTTCAATTTATTTTGGGGAAGGAGAAGAGGAGTTGTTTTATAGTTTATGGATTTTTTTCTTTTATCTTTATTAAGTCCATTTAAAAAATTTCTTTGAGTTTATTTATTTATTTTTCTAGTATCTTGAGTTGAAAATTAAATTTTGGTTGAATTTCAAAGGTTTTGATATTTCACTGTAGTTCATAAACTGACTTTTTATTTCCTCCTTAACCCAAAATCATATAGATGAGTTTGGAATTTCTAAGTGGATAGAAACATTTGGCCACTTATTTTGTAAAATCATAATTATATTATACCCTACTCAGGGTACATAGCCTAAATGATTTTTGCTTTTTTTGAACTTGTTGAACTTTGTGGCATAAGATGTATATTCCACAGGGGTGAATGTTCCACAGGGGTTTGAAAAGAAAGTAGCCTTGCTCACATTTTCTCTATTTGAATTGTTGATTTCTGAATATAATATAGATTAAATATACTAGAAGATAGTAAATATACTTGTGGATTCATTGATTTCCTTTTGTAATTTCACCAAATTTTGCTTAATGTTGTCAGGTACACAAAAATTCATGAATTTTATATTTTCTTTGCAAACTATCCATTTTTATCAACATGAAATTACCCTCCTTATCCTTATTAATGGTTTTTTCTTTAATTTTGTTTCAAAGTAATATTGTTATATCTTCTTTTTGTTAGCATTTACCTGGAACATATTCAATTGTGTGCTGGCAAACAAGCTCTTTTTTCAGGGGACAGGTATGACTTGTAATGCTTGTCAATTTCTATGGCATTAAGTACTTGTACCATGATTGATTTCAAGCAACAAACATGAAGGAGATGCTGGAAAGAGATACACAAAATCGATTCTCACAAGCTGGTACAAGCTAGTTGCAGGATATCATAATTTTATTCTTTTATTGTTTTAGCTTTAGGGATCGTTATGTTTTAGGTGCATCTTTTGCACAATCTCATAGTCTCTCTTTTTTTAAAATACATTTCAACTTTATTACGTATATTGTGATTATTGGTATGTTTGGATCATCCTATCTTTTTTATTTACCATGTCTCTTATATACTGTTCCTCTCCTTTGTTCTGTCTTTCCTTCTTCCCTTCCTTCTATTCTTCTTCCTGGCTTGTGTTGAATTGATGGAGCTTTCTTTATTTTTTTTTTAATTTCTTCTAATTCTTTAAAAATTAAATACTCAATTCCTATTCTTGTGGTCACCTTTAAAATTTCTGAACATATATTTAATATTATTCAAGCATTTAATTTGATTAATTTAATAAACTAATATTATATTTTGAATCAATATCTAGAGTTTCTTATCCTCCACATGTTCCACCAAAGCAAAAAAGAAACTTAACTCTTCCAACCACCCTCTCCTCCTAACTTCTGTTACTGTAAACATTAACATCAACAGTTATGTAGGTTTTACTTGTGTCTTTGTTTTCCATTGTTTCATATGTTCTAAAGATTGACAGAGTCCCATTTGGGCAGAAAGACTTGAAGAAGTGAAAAGATAAACTATTTTAATATAAACAGGAAAAGAGCAGACTTTGAGAAAGAATAGGGCTTGCAGTATTCAAGGAACACCAAGAAAGTCAGTATGGTGAAAGAGGAATCAGTGAGGTGACATGTAGTAGAAAGTGAAGTCACAGAAGTAACAACAAGACTAATCATGGAAGCCTTGCAGGGCAGTGAAGACGTTTCATTCTATCATGTAATGAGGAGTCATGAGACAAGTTTGAGCAAGGGAGTGACACGATATGTTTTCAGTTTTAAAAGAACCATTCTAACCAAAAAATGGAGAAAAAGATTGTCTGGAGCAAGAGCTGAAGAGGGAGATGAGCTAGGAGAGTATGCAGAGGTACAAGCAAGAGGTAGTGATAACCTGGACAGTTGCAGTGTTGAAAGGCAGCAGAATTCTGGATCGATTTTCAAATCACAGCCCACAGGATTTGATGAGGGATTAGACATGCAATGTGAGAGAAAGAGAAAAGACAAGGATGATTCGAGGTTTGGGGCCCCACCACCCGGATGACTGGTGAAAAAGCAAATCCTGAGACAAAGAACACTATAACGGAAGTAAGACTGGGAGGAGTACAGATTCCAGTGGGTTGTAGGCTTAGTAATGAAAAAAAAAAAGAGAAAAATTTCTTCAGGTTACTTCTGCTTTCTCAGTGAAATAAGAAGCTGAGATTAAGGCACTAAGGAGGGGGTAGATGCTAGAGGTCTAAGAAGATAGGAGAAAGGAATGTTGGGGAAACTTGGGGGCTAATGTACTGGGAAAGTATAACAGTCTTACACAGAGTGTTGAGGTCCCACCTGAAGTTCTTGGTTATGAACTTAAATTAAGACAAATCAGCATGGTTGTGTTTTTCTTTAGAGACATTCAGCTGCTTGGGTCCAGAAGAAAAGTGGGTAGAGATTCAAAACAAAATAGGCATGGATTTTTTCCATGTGAATATGACAGAGGGACAGATGAGCAGACTTGAGGATATATGTTAAAAAGTGACAATGACAGAACATGGAGTACTTGCTTCATGAGGAGGGAAGTGAAAGCATAATGGAAAAGAAGGTGGTAATAATTAGGGAAAAGTGGTAAGGTCAATGAATTTCAGTTTGTAATCATGTCAGAGAATTGCTGGAGTGTAAGTACAAAAAGACATGGGGGTCAAAGAATAAGATGCTAGAAACAGAGATTCTGGAGTTGATGCAGTTATTGGTAATGACAAGGCCAAGAGTAATATTTCTTAATGGAAACATTGTGGAGATGACAATTTTTTTACTGTGTGGGACTAACCTTCACAATGCAGGATGTTTAGCATCTCTGGCCAATGGGCACTGCATATCAGTAGCACCTCCTAGTCAGTGTGACAATCCAAAGCACCCACACATTTCCAAATGCTCCATAAGGTGGGTGATCCTTCCTTAATTCAGAACCAAGGGTCAGGGATATGATCATGAGACTAATCACTGGAACTGAATATGGTGAAGAACTGAGAGGCTAGGGTGCTGGATGACCTACATGGATGGGAGGTCATCCAAAATCATAACAGAATCGTGTCGGAGAGAAAGACTGTGAACCAGGTGAAAAGCTGTATGACTAACCTTCTACAATGAGGTACAAACAGATTTGGTGGTGATTATATGTTCCAATGGACTTCTGAGATCTATTTCAATAATTTCTTAATCTTATGCATCCCAAGAGAATATCTAAATAGGGTTGAATAATATAGGGATTCCAGGATCCACCCTCACGTACCACTAGAGTGTCATTATAAAGAGGTACAACAGGGACTTCCCTGGTGGCGTAGTGATTAAAAATCTGCCTGCGAATGCAGGGGACATGGGTTCAAGCCCTGGTCCAGGAAGATCCGATAGGTTGCCGAGCAACTAAGCCCGTGTGCCATAACTACTAAGCCTGCTCTCTAGAGCCCATGAGGCACAACTACTGAAGCCTGCATGCTGCAACTACTGAAGACCGCGAGCCGCAACTACTGAAGCCCATGCACCTTGAGCCCGTGCTCTGCAACAAGAGAAGCCACTGCAATGAGAAGCCCACACACCACAAAGAAGAGCAGCCCCTGCTTGCTACAACTAGAGAAAGCCCGCACGCAGCAACGAAGACCCAACGCAGACAAAAATGAATAAATAAATAAATAAATACACTTCATATATATATATATATATATATATATATATGTGTGTGTGTGTATATATATATATGTATATATATATACACACACACACACACATATATATATATATATATATATATATATATATATATATATATATATATGTAAAGAGGTACAACAAATGAATGGGTAAAGAAGATGTGGTACTGGGGCTTCCCTGGTGGTGCAGTGCTTGAGAATCCGCCTGCCAATGTGGCAGACACGGGTTCGAGCCCCGGTCCAGGAAGACCCCACATGCCGTGGAGCCTGTGCTCTAGAGCTCGTGTGCCACAACTGCTGAGCCCGCATGCCACAACTACTTGCCTCATGTGCCTGGAGCCCATGCTCTGCCACAGGAGAAGCCCCCTCAATGAGAGACTCATGCACTGCAACGAGGAGTGGCCCCACTTGCTGCAACTAGGGAAAGCCCATGCGTAGCAACAAAGACCCAATGAGCCAAAAATAAATAAATTTTAAAAAATATTTCAAATAAATAAATAACACCTGAAATGATCCTTATGAACAACAACAACAAAAAGATGTGGTACTTATATACAATAGAATATTACTCAGCCATAAAAAGGAATGAAATAATGCCATTTGTAGCAACATGGATGGACCTAGAGATCATCATACTAAGTGAAGTAAGCCAAAGACAAATATCATACGGTATCACTTATATGTGGAATCTTAAACAATGATACAAATGAACTTACATACAAAACAGAAACAGACTCACAGACACAGAAAATAAACTTATGGTTACCAAAGGGGAAAAGGGTGAGGGATACATTAGGAGTTTGGGATTAAAATATACACACTACTATATAAAAAATAGATAACCAACAAGCACCTACTGTATAGCACCTACTTGATACTTGATATCAAGTATCAAGATACTTGATATCTTGTAATAATCTATAATGGAAAAGAGTGTAAAAAAAGTATATATATTTTTAATATATATTTATGATTGAGTCACTTTGCAGTACATCTGAAACAAACTCTACATTGTAAATCAACTATATTTCAACAAAAATTTTAAAAACCCATAAGTTAAAAAAAGAGGTACCAAAATGAGGTAGACTCAAACGTTACATAGCACACATACGAAGCAGTGCTGTTACTAAATAATGTCCACTATATACTTTCACGTCAAATGCCTTATTAATAGTTCTTTTCACAAGAAAAAATGTTTGTACCTATGTATGATGATGGATGTTAACTAGTCTTATTATGGTGATCATTTTGCAATACATATATTGAATCATTATGTTGCATACCTGAAACTAATACAATGTTATATATCAACTATATCTCAATTTTTAGAACTGTTACAATTTTAAATTACAGTATTTGTTAGGAAAAAAGGGGACAATATTAGGATAGCTATAGACATTTACTCATTTAAAAGCAGTAATCCTGTATAAATATGCATATCATCAATATTGCTTCCATCCTTTACTGGTCAACTATAGGCAAACTAATTCAAAATACTTTGAACTGCCATTCTATGAATAGGATACATATTAGTTTTTAGCAATGTTGCCATCAGCTGGCTAAAAGCAACATAGGTGTATTTGGGAAAAAAAAAGTCTCCAGTATTACAAAATGTTACGTTATTTGGTTGAAATATATTTCATGATGCTTGAATATTCCTCTTCCCTTCCCAATTATACCTTTCAGATACATAGTACAGTCTCATTGCATTAAGTTCATTGAAATGTTTTACCTTCCACCCATATATCCAAGTTAAGTTTTTGTTTTCATATTATCACACTTGCCTTTTGTATATATGCTGGGCCTCTGCTTGTTTTCAACTCTGGGTGCCACTTTGATCTGGATTTTATTTTTATTTCCCTTCCATCTACTGCAAAATTCCCTTCTCTTATTAGTTCAAGATACGCT
Organism: Orcinus orca; assembly: GCF_937001465.1. Lineage (NCBI taxonomy): Eukaryota > Metazoa > Chordata > Mammalia > Artiodactyla > Delphinidae > Orcinus > Orcinus orca. The sequence goes on from NC_064564.1 coordinate 54,420,719, forward strand.
CAATTCTTCTCTAAGCAACTTTTTTTAAACATCTTTATTGGAGTATAATTGCTTTACAATGTTGTGATTGTTTATGCTGTATAACAAAGTGAATCAGCTATATGTATACATAAATCCCCATAAACCCTCCCTCTTGTGTCTCCCGCCCATCCTCCCTATCCCACCCCTCTAGGTGGTCACAAAGCACAAAGCTTATCTCTCTGTGCTGTGCAACTGCTTCCCACTAGCCATCTATTTTACATTTGGTAGTGTATATATGTCAATGCTACTCTCTAACTTTGTCCCAGCTTACCCTTCCCCTTCCCCATGTCCACAAGTCCATTCTCCACATCTGCATCTTTATTACTGTCCTGCCCCTACGTTCATCAGAACCATTTTTTTTTGGATTCCATATATATGTGTTAGCATACGGTATTTGTTTTTCTCTTTCTGACTTACTTCACTCTGTATGACAGACTCTAGGTCCATCCACCTCACTACAAATAACTCAATTTCATTTCTTTTTATGGCTGAGTAGTATTCCATTGTATATATGAGCAACATCTTTTTTATCCATTCATCTGTCGATGGACACTTAGCTTGCTTCCATGTCCTGGTTATCATAAATAGTGTTGCAATGAACACTGTGGCACATTACTCTTTTTGAATTATGGTTTTCTCAGGGTATATGCCCAGTAGTGGGATTTCTGGGTCTTACGGTAGTTCTATTTTTAGTTTTTTAAGGAACCTCCATACTGTTCTCCATAGTGGCTGTATCAATTTACATTCCAACCAACAGTGCAAGAGGGTTCCCTTTTCTCCACACCCTCTCAACCATTTATTGTTTGTAGATTTTTTGATGATGGTCATTCTGACTGGTGTGAGGCGATACCTCATTGTAGTTTTGATTGGCATTCCTCTAATGATTAGTGATGTTGAACATCCTTTTATGTGTTTGTTGGCAATCTGTGTTTCTTATTTGGAGGAATGTCTGTTTAGGTCTTCTGTCCATTTTTGGATTGGGTTGTTTGTTTTTTTGATATTGAGCTGCATGAGCTGCTTGTATATTTTGGAGATTAATCCTTTGTCAGTTGCTTCGTTTGCAAATATTTTCTCCCATTCTGAGGGTAGACTTCTTGCTTTGTTTATGATTTCCTTTGCTGTGCAAAAGCTTTGAAGTTTCATTAGGTCCCATTTGTTTCTTTTTGTTTTTATTTCCATTTCTCTAGGAGGTGGGTCAAAAAGGATCTTGCTGTGATTTATGACATAGAATGTTCCGCCTGTTTTCCTCTAAGAATTTATACTGCCTGGCCTTACATTTAGGTCTTTAATCCATTTTGAGTTTATTTTTGTATACGGTGTTAGGGAGTCTTCTAATTTCATTCTTTTACAAGTAGCTGTACAGTTTTCCCAGCACCACTTATTGAAGAGGCTATCTTTTGTCCATTGTATATTCTTGCCTCCTTTATCAAAGATAAGGTGACCATATGTGTGTGGGTTTATCTCTGGGCTTTCTATCCTGTTCCATTGATCTATATTTCTGTTTTTGTGCCAGTACCATACTGTCTTGATTACTGTAGCTTTATAGTATAGTCTGAAGTCAGGGAGCCTGATTCCTCCAGCTCTGGTTTTCTTTCTCAAGATTGCTTTGACTATTCAGGGTCTTTTGTGTTCCCATACAAATTGTGAAATTTTTTGTCTACTTCTGTGAAAAATGTCATTGCTAGTTTGATGGGGATTGAATTGAATCTGTAGATTGCTTTGGGTAATACAGTCATCTTCACAATGTTGATTCTTCCAATCCAAGAACATGGTGTATCTCTCCATCTGTTAGTATCATCTTTAATTTCTTTTTCATCAGTGTCTTATAGTTTTCTGCATACAGGTCTTTTGTCTCCTTCAGTAGGTTTATTCCTAGGTATTTTATTCTTTTTGTTGCAATGGTCAATGGGAGTGTTTCCTTAATTTCTCTTTCAGATTTTCCATCATTAGTGTATAGGAATGCAAGAGATTTCTGTGCGTTAATTTTGTACCCTGCTACTCTACCAAATTCATTAATTAGCTCTAGTAGTTTTCTGGTAGCATTTTTAGGAGTCTCTATGTATAGTATCATGTCATCTGCAAACAGTGACAGTTTTACTTCTTCTTTTTCTTTTATTTTTTTCTTCTCTGATTGCTGTGGCTAAAACTTCCAAACTATGTTGAATAATAGTGGTGAGAGTGGGCAACCTTGTCTTGTTCCTGATCTTAGTGGAAATGGTTTCAGTTGTTCACCATTGAAAATGATATTGGCTGTGGGTCTGTCATATATGACCTTTATTATGTTGAGGTAGGTTCCCTCTATGCCTACTTTCTGGAGAGTTTTTATCATAAATGGGTGTTGAAGTTTGTCAGAAGCTTTTTCTGCATCTGTTGAGATGGTCATATGGTTTTTATTCTTCAATTTGTTAATATGGTGTATCACATTGATTGATTTGCGTACATTGAAGAATCCTTGCATTCCTGGGATATACCCCACTTGATCATCGTGTATGATCCTTTTAATGTGCTGTTGGATTCTGTTTGCTACTATTTTGTTGAGGATTTTTGCATACATGTTAATTGGTGATATTGGCCTGCAGTTTTCTTTTTTTTGTGACATCTTTGTCTGGTTTTGGTATCAGGGTGATGGTGGCCTTGTAGAATGAGCCTGGGAGTGTTCCTCCCTCTGCTATATTTTGGAAGTGTTTGAGAAGGATAGGTGTTAGCTCTTCTCTAAATGTTTGATAGAATTCACCTGTGAAGCCATCTGGTCCTGGGCTTTTGCTTGTTGTAAGATTTTTAATCACAATGTCAATTTCAGTGCTTGTGATTGGTCTGTTTATATTTTCTATTTCTTCCTGGTTCAGTCTTGGAAGGTTGTACTTTTCTAAGAATTTGTCCATTTCTTCCACGTTGTCCATTTAATTGCCATACAGCTGCTTGTAGTAATCTCTCATGATCCTTTGTATTTCTGCAGTGTCAGCTGTTACTTCTCCTTTTTCATTTCTAATTTTGTTAATTTGAGTCTTCTCCCTTTTTTTCTTCATGAGTCTGGCTAATAGCTTATCAATTTTGTTTATCTTTTCAAAGAGCTACCCTTTAGTTTTATTGATCTTTGCTACTGTTTCCTTCATTTCTTTTCCATTTACTTATGCTCTGATCTTTATGATTTCTTTCCTTCTGCTAACTTTGGGGGTTTTTCTGTTCTTCTTTCTCTAATTGCTTTAGGTGTAAGGTTAGGTTGTTTATTTGAGATATTTCTTGTTTCTTGGGGTAGGATTTTATTGCTATAAACTTCCCTCCTAGAACTGCTTTTGTTGCGTCCCACAGGTTTTGGGTCGTCATGTTTTCATTGTCATTTGTTTCTAGGTATTTTTTGATTTCCTCTTTGATTTCTTCAGTGATCTCTTGGTTATTTAGTAGTGTATTATTTAGCCTCCATGTGTTTGTATTTTTTACAGATTTTTTCCTGTAATTGATTTCTAGTCTCATAGCGTTGTGGTCAGAAAAGATACTTGATACGATTTCAATTTTCTTAAATTAACCATGGCTGGATTTGTGACTGAAGATATGGTCTATCCAGGAGAATGTTCCATCAGCACTTGAGAAGAAAGTGTATTCTGCTATTTTTGGATGGAATGTCCTATAAATATCAGTTAAGTCCATCTTGTTTAATGTGTCATTTAAAGCTTGTGTTTCCTTATTCATTTTCATTTTGGATGATCTGTCCATTGGTGAAAGTGGGATGTTGAATTCCTCTACTATTATTGTGTTATTGTCGATTTCCCCTTTTATGGCTGTTAGCATTTGCCTTATGTATTGAGGTGGTCCTATGTTGGGTGCATAAATATTTACAATTGTTATATCTTCTTCTTGGATTGATCCCTTGATCATTATGTAGTGCCCTGCTTTGTCTCTTGTAATAGTGTTTATTTTACAGTCTATTTTTGGGACTTCCCTGGTGGCACAGTGGTTCAAAATCTGGCTGTCAATGCAGGGGACACAGGTTCGAGCCCTGGTCCAGGAAGATCCCACATGTCGCAGAGCAACTAAGCCCATATGCTACAACTACTGAGCCTGCGCTCTAGAGCCCGCAAGCCACAAGTACTGAGCCCACATACCTAGAGCCCATGCTTGGCAACAAGAGAAGCCACTGCAATGAGAAGCCCGCTCACTGCAACAAAGAGCAGTCCCCACTCACCACAACTACAGAAAGCCCTCACGCAGCAATGAAGACCCAACACAGGCAAAACTAAATAAATAAATAAAGTCTATTTTGTCTGATATTAGAATTGCTACTCCAGGTTTATTTTGAGTTCCATTTGTATGGAATATTTTTTCAATCCCCTCACTTTCAGTCTGTATGTCTCCCTAGGTCTGAAGTGGGTCTCTTGTAGACAACATATATATGGGTCTTGTTTCTGTATCCATTCAGCCAGTCTATGTCTTTTGGTTGGAGCATTTAATCCATTTATATTTAAGGTAATTATCGATATGTATGTTCCTATTACCATTTTCTTAATTGTTTTGGGTTTGTTTTTGTACGTCTTTTCCTTCTCTTGTGTTTCCTGCCTACAAAAGTTCCTTTAGCATTTGTTGTAAAGCTGGTTTGGTGGTGCTGAATCCTCTTAACTTTTGCTTGTCTTTAAAGGTTTTAATATCTCTGTTGAATCTGAATGAGATCCTTGCTGGGTAGGGTAATCTTGGTTGTAGGTTTTTCCCTTTCATCACTTCAAATATGTCCTGCCACTCCCTTCTGGCTTGCAGAGTTTCTGCTGAAAGATCAGCTGTTAACATTATGGGGATACCCTTCTATATTATTTGTTGCTTTTCCCTTACTGCTTTTAATATTTTTTCTTTGTATTTAATTTTTGATTGTTTGATTAATATGTGTCTTGGCATGTTTCTCCTTGGATTTATCCTGTTTGGAACCTCTGAGCTTCCTGGACTTTACTGACTATTTCCTTTCCCACGTTAGGGAAGTTTTCAAATACAATCTCTTCAAATATTTTCTCAGACCCTTTTTTTCCTCTTCTTCTGGAACCCCTATAATTCAAATGTTGGTGCGTTTAATGTTGTCCCAGAGGTCTCTGAGACTGTCCTCAATTCTTTTCATTCTTTTTTCTTTATTCTGCTCTGCAGTAGTCATTTCCACTATTTTATCTTCCAAGTCAATTATCCGTTTTTCTACCTCAGTTATTCTGCTATTTAATCCTTCTAGAGAATTTTTAATTTCATTTACTGTGTTGTTCATCATTGTTCGTTTGCTCTTTAGTTCTTCTAGGTCCTTGTTAAACGTTTCTTGTATTTTCTCCATTCTATTTCCAAGATTTTGGATCATCTTTACTATGAATACTCTGATTTCTTTTTCAGGCACACTGCCTATTTCCTCTTCATTTGTTTCGTCTGGTGGGTTTTTACCTTGCTCCTTCATCTGCTGCATATTTCTGTCTTCTCATTTTGTTTAACTTACTGTGTTTGGGGTCTCCTTTTTGCAGGCTGCAGGTTCGTAGTTCCTGTTGTTTTTGGTGTCTGCCCCCAGTGGGTGAGGGTGGTTCAGTGGCTTGTGTAGGCTTCCTGGTGGAGGAGTGTGGTGCCTGTGTTCTTCTGGGTGGGGCTGGATCTTGTCTTTCTGATGGGCAGGGCCATGTCCAGTGCTGTGTTTTGGGGTGTCTGTGAACTTAGTATGATTTTAGGCAGCCTCTCTGCTAATGGTTGGGGTTGTGTTCCTGTCTTGCTAGTTGTTTGGCATGGGGCGTCCAGCACTGGAGTTTGCTGGCTGCTGGGTGCAGCTGGGTCTTAGCGTCGAGAAGGAGATTTCTGGAAGAGCTCTCGCCGACTGATATTAGCTGGGGCCAGGAGGTCTCTAGTGGTCCAATGTCCTGATCTCAGCCCTCCCACCTCAGAGGCTCAGGCCTGACACCAGCCCGGAGCACCAAGACCCTGTCAGCCACACGGCTCTGAAGAAAAGGGTGAAAAAAAGAAAGAAAAATAAATAAATAAAAATTTTAAAATCATAATAAATAAATAAAAAGAAAAACATTATTAAAATAAAAAAATAAAAGTAATAATAATTTTAAAAGAGCAACTAAACCAGTAAACAAATCCACCAATGATCACATGCACTAAACACTAAACTAAGATAAACATAAAAATTAGAAACAAATCAGCCGCAGACAGCAAATCCCAAGTCTATAGTTGCTTCCAAAGTCCACTGCCTCAATTTGGGATGATTCGTTGTCTGTTTAGGTACTCCAGAGATGCAGGGTACATCAAGTTGATAGTGGAGATTTAATCCGCTGCTCCTGAGGCTGCATGGAGAGATTTCCCTTTCTCTTCTCTGTTTTCACAGCTCCTGGGGTTCAGCTTTGGTTTTGGCCCCACCTCTGCATGTAGGTTGCTCTCACGCATCTGTTCCCCGCCCAGACAGGAGGGGGTTAAATCAGTGGCTTTTTAGGGGGCTCTTGCTCATTTAGGCTAGTGGGAGGGAGGGGTACGCTAGTTATAACTGGAATGAGGGGTGAGCTTGTGGCAGCAGAGGCATGATGCTGCAACAGCCTGGGGCACGCCATTTGTTCTCCAAGGGAAGTTGTCCCTGGATCACAGGACCCTGGCAGTAGCGGGCTGCACTGGCTCCCAGGAGGGGAGGTGTGGATAGTGACCTGTGCTTGCACACAGGCTTCTTGGTGGCTGCAGCAGCAGCACTAGCATTTCATGCCCGTCTCTGGGTTCCAAGCTGATGGCCACAGCTCGCGCCCGTCTCTGGAGCTTATTTAGGCAGTGCTCTGAATCCCCCGTCCTTGCGCACCCCAAAACCATGGTCTCTTGCCTCTTTGGCAGGTCCAGAGTTTTTCCCAGACTCCCTCCTGGCTAGCTGTGGTGCACTAGCCCCCTTCAGGCTGTGTTCATGCGGCCAACCCCAGTCCTCTCCCTGGGATCTGACCTCCAAAGCTCAAGCCTCAGCTTCCAGCCCCCACCCGCCCTGGCGGGTGAGCAGACAAGCCTCCCGGGCTGGTGAGTGCTGGCCGGCACCAATCCTCTGTGTGGGAATCTCTCCGCTTTGCCCTCTGCACCCCTGTTGCTGCACTCTCCTCCGTGGCTCCAAAGCTCCCCCCACCCACCCACCCCCGTCTCCACCAGTGAAGGGGCTTCCTAGTGCGGGGAAACTTTTCCTCCTTCACAGCTCCCTCCCAGAGGTGCAGGTCCCATCCCTACTCTTTTGTCTCTGTTTTTTCTTTTGCCCTACCCAGGTACATGGGGAGTTTCTTACCTTTTGGGCAGGCTGAGGTTTTCTGCCAGCGTTCAGTAGGTGTTCTGTAGGAGTTTTTGCACATGTAGACGTATTTCTGATGTATTTGTGGGGAGGAAGGTCATCTCCATGTCTTACTCCTCCGCCATCTTGAAGGTCCCCCCCTAAGCAACTTTAAAACTCCCAAATTGTGCAAAACTTTTAAAATACTCCAATGTTAAAAACAATAGAAGCTTTAAAAAGTTTCACTCTGCTTGCATCAGTTGAATAATGGCTATCACTTATTGTCAAGGTAAGTAAAAACACTGTATGGCACAAAATAAGCATTCAATGAATGTTAACTGAATTTCTAAAAATTTATGTCAGCCTTCTTAAACTTCTTGGAATATCATGGGCTAGGAATTGTCCCAATATTTGATTGTATTTTCAAAGAAGAAATTTCAGCAACAAACAGTGGAGCAAAAAACCTGAGAATAACTCCACACAAAGAAAAAGAAGGACAGTTTCGTTTTGCCTGCATCATCGCATACCCCAGGGTGGCACTGCTCAGTGACAAGGGGGAACTGCCCAGTTCAAAAGAGTTCCCTCGCTGAGAAAGGGAGAATGAGGTGAGGAACCAAGTTCCCCAGTTTTTCATATCACTGCATGAAGGACCCACTTCAGTTTCACACCACCCAGAGACTGACAAAGCTAAGACAAATAAAGACAGGTTGGAGCAAGGAAGAATGCCTGGGGCTCCCAATATCAGCTATGCAGCAAGAGCAGCTGTGGTTTACAGCTCTGTGCAGGATCCCAACAGCTTTCGCCACTGAAGAAACCAAAGCCCAGGACAGCTGCCATGAACCCCCTGCAGATTTCACCACTGTGATTTCCCCCCACCGGTTCACCTTCACGGATGCCACCTGACTGACTCCCTCCCTGTCCCCAACTGGACCCTCCAATCTGCACTGGAAGTCAGCTTGGCCTTTGCAGCTGCAGAAGTGCAAGATGCCAGCCTAGACCCCTGCAGCTGATCCACTGCCGTGCATGCATTTGGGGCTAACCCCTTCAGCTGTGGACCAGTTCGCCACTGGTCTGACTCCTGTCACTGGCCTCCAATGACATGCAAGTGCCTGTGGTGAGGCCCTGTAGCCATAGAACTACATGTTGACAGCTAAGGCCCCCACAGCTGTTTGTGGGCCCAGATCTGGTTCTGTCTCCTCTCACTGGCCTGCACCGCTGGGCTCACCTGCAGCTAGCCCCTCCACCTGAGCACCTGCACGCCAACACCCAACTCCTGTCACTGGCCTCTTCTGCCATGTGGAACCCTACATTAAGCAAAAAAAAAAAAAAAAAAAAAACTCGAAAAAATAATCTAACTTTACACCTCAAGGAACTACAAAAAGAACAAACTAAACTCAAAGGTAGTAGAAGGGAGGAAATAACAAAGAGAAGAGTGGAAATAAATTGAGACATAAAAGACAATACAAAAGATTAGTGAAACTAAGAGCTAGTTTTTTAAAGAGATAAACAAAATGGATAAACTTTTATCTAGATTTACCAAGAAAAAGAAGAGAGGACTCAATAAATTAGAAATGAAAGAGAAGATATTACATCTGATACTACAGAAATACAAAGGATCATAAGAGGATAGTATGAACTATTATATGTCAACAAATTGGACAACCTAGAAGAAATGGATAAATTCCTAAAACATACAACCTACCAAGACTGAATCATGAAGTAACAGAAAATCTCAACAGATTAATAATGAGTAAGAAGACTGAATCAGCAATCAAACACCTTCCAAAAAAGAAAAGCCTATGACTTGATGGCTTCACTGGTGAATTCTACCAAATAAAGAAAAATTAAAGTCAATCCTTCTCAAACTCTTCCAAAAAATGTAAAAGGAGAGAACACTTTCAAATTCATTTTATGAGGTGAGCATTAACCTGATACCAAAGCCGGATAAGGACACTACAAGAAAAGAAAACTATAGGCCAATGCCCCTGATGAATATAGATGCAAAACCTCTGAACAAAATACTAGCAAACTGAATTCAACAACACATTAAAAGGATCATACACCATGGTGAAGTGGGATTTATTCCTGGAATGCAAGAATGAGTCAACATACACAAATCAATAAATGTGATACACTACATTAAAAGAATGAAGGATAAAAATCATATGATCATCTCAATAAATGCAGAAAGGCCATTGGACAAAATTTAACATCCTTTCATGATAAAACTCTCTACAAACTGGGTATAGAAGGAACATACTGGAACATAACAAAGGCCATATAATACAAGCCCAAGCTATCCTCACACTCAACAGTGAAAGGCTGAAACCTTTCCCTCTAAGATCAGGAACAAGAGAAAAGTGCCCACTCTCACCACTCCTATTCAACACAGTACTGGAAGTCCTAGCTAGAGCAATTAGGCAGTAAAAAGAAATAGAAGGCATCCAAATCAGAAAGAAAGAAATAAAATTGTCTCTGTTCGCTCATGACATGATCTTTTATAAAGAAAGTCCTAAGGACTCCATCAAAAAGCTGTTAGAATTAATCAACAAATTCAGTAAAGTTGCAGGATACAAAATCAACAGACAAAAATTAATTAGTTGTGTTTCTATACACTAAGAATTAAACATGTAAAAAAGAAATAAAACAATCCCACTTATAGTGGCACCCAACACAATAAAATTTTAGGAATAAATTTAACCAAGGAAGTGAAAGATCTATACACCAAAAACTACAAGACACTGATGAAAGAAACTAAAGAAGACACAAATAAATGGAATGATATCCTGATTAAAAGAGTGAATATTGTTCAAATGTCCATTCTACCCAAAGCCACCTAGAGATTCACTGGAACCTCTATCAAAGTTCCAATGGCATTTTTCACAGAAATAAGAAAAAAAACCCAAATTTGTATGAAACTACAAAAGACTGAATAGCCAAAGCAATCTTGAGAAAGAACAAAGCTGGAGGTATCACATTTCCTGACTTCAAACTATATACAACTCATATAACTTAATAACAAAAACCCAAATAATCCAATTTAAAAATGGACAAAGGACCTCAACAGACATTTTTCCAAAGAACACATACAAATGGCCAACAAGTTAACGAAAAGGTGCTCAACCTCAGTAATCATCAGAGAAACGCAAATCAAAACCACAAGATATCACCTCACACCTGTTGGAATGGCTATTATCAAATAGACAAGAGACAACAAATGCTAACGAGGATGTGGAGAAAAGGGAACCATTATGTACCATTGGTGGGAATGTAAATTGGTACAACCACTATGGAAAACAGTATAGAGGTCCCTCAAAAAAATTAAAAACAGAACTACCAGCAATCCCACTTCTGAGTACATATCCAAAGGAAATGAAACAGGATCTCAAAGAGACATGCATTCCCATGGTCAGTGCAGCATTAGTTGCACTAGTCAAGACATGGAAGCAACTTAAGTGTCCATCAATGGATTAATGGATAAGGAAAACGTGGCGTGTGTGTGTATCTGTGGATACACACCCACACACACACACACACACACACACACACACACACAGGAATATTACTCAGCCATGAAAAAGAAGGAAATCCTGCCATCTGTGACAACATGGATGGACCCTGAGAGTATTATACTAAGAGAAATAAGTCAGACAGAAAAAGATAGGGGCTGAGGGGTGGGGGAAATGGGATGTTGGTCAAATGGTACAAACTTCCAGTTATAAGAACAAGTTCCAGGGATCTAAAGTACAGCATAGTAACTATAGTTAACAATACTGTGTTGTATACTTGGAATTTGCTATGAGAGTAGATTTTAAATGTCCTCACCATAACAATAACAATAAAATGGTAATTATGTGAGGTTAAAGATGTGTTAACTACCCTTATTGTAGTAAACATTTCATAATATATACATGTATCAAGTCACCATATTGTATAGCTTAATCTTATACATTGTTATATGTCATATGTCAATAAAGTTGGAAAAAATAGAAAAAAATCATAATAGAGTAGATCAGTACCAAAGCATTAACAATTGTACCTATTAAAAATAAAATTATAATGCTCTACAAATGTTCTCACTAAAGAAGCAAGAAATTTACATGCCAAAATCATCATACTAAATCTTACTAAGCAAGTACATATTGATAATTAAATGATTTAAGCTTCCGGCTGAATGTTGTTCTTTGGCTTGTATTTATTTATCAGCTAACAAAAGCTATCGAGAAGATGGAATTGAGCATATGACTCTCACATACAAGCACATTAACAAGCCTATATCAGGGTTCAATCAAACTGAGCAAATACTTCTAGAAATTTCCCTTGTGTGTTTTATTCAGTTATTAGGAGAGTTTAAAGCCTGAGCTCTGCCACATATACCCAGCCCAGATGCTCAAAGCACTTGATTTTACTCCAGGGCAAAATTCCATATTCAAGACTAGATCTAGAACAGATGGCCACTCCTCTTCTATAATCTGGTTGTGCCCTATGCATAAATGAAAAGAGTAAAGGGAACACAGATTCCATAACATGGTCAAAACAAACATTATTACTATTAATACTACTAATAATATTTATTAAATACTTTTGTGTACTTGATACCCTAATAAGCTCTGCACAGAATGAGTCCTGGTGATCATAATGTTCCATGTAGGAACTATGCACATTCTTTAACTATGCTTGTTAAGCAATGTGCATAGCTCTTGCCTTCACAGAGGTTTCAATCTGAGCAGTGATTATGTGTCCTGTACCATTCTTAAAGCAGATGTAAAATCAATTCTTCAAGAATTTAGTGAGCCCTATTATGTGCCAGTACTTTGGGTAAATGAATGACAATACCCTAACTTCAAGTTGACTATAATAATCTACTTGAAACAAAAAGAAAAATATGACAGTTTGCAGTTATGTGTTAATTTATATGGTATATACAATAATTATTCAGGAGATAAATGATAGGCATACTACTAGCTGACACTCAGATAACACTGAGCATATTTTGATGTTTGAGCTTTATCTCTGTTAACTTATTTAAATCCTCACTTTAGGTATGTCCCATCTTTACACTAATTCTATAGATGGGGAAACTGAGACACAGAGGATTAAGTCACTTGCCTGAGATAACAGAACCAGAAACTGGCAGAGTAGGGCCCTTTCCCCTTAACCACAGAGTTAAAGAAATGATTCAGGAAAGAGGAAGGCCCTGAGCTAAATCGGAAGGGTTTAGAGCGAAGAGCAAAGAGAGAAGGATATGTGAAGGAAGAAGGAAAACTTGAGGAAAGGCAAGACTGAACACAATCTGGGTGAAATTTGGAGAGTAGTGGGAAAAAAAATTAGATTCTAAACAGAATAGGGTCAAATTATGGAAGGTCTTAAATTTTTAAAAAGGTGAAAGCTGAGCTGTAATGCAGTAGTGTTTAGGACGTCACTGATGGTATGTCACTGAAGATGGCAGCTCCTGAGCATTTCTGCCCAGTCCTAGGGTGGGCTATACGTGTGAGGAAGAGAAGGATGACAGTAATCTCCTTCTTCAGACCCAAATATCCAGTCTTTGCCAATGTTTCTGGTTTGGGCATTAGTTTGCTTGTGGCCCTTTATTAGCGAAACGGATTAAGCAGTAGAAGTGGTACCATTATCAAATACATATTGACCCTAAAACAAAGTTAAGTAAAACAAATGTCAAATTACCATTAGAAGTTATGAGTGGTAAAAGGTGCTATTAAATACCAAACTGATAAATATTTTGTTATATAGATTCAATCCATAAAAGCAATGTTGGGCTTTAAAAAAAAAACATTGTTTTCAAAACAGTATTAATGCATAATATCACCTAGTTGTTATATGCAGATTATTGGGTCTCACCCCAACCAAGATTTTGATTCAATAATGGCCGGAATTATGAATTTTATTTAAATGTAATAGAATCTGTTGATTCTAATGCAAGCAATCTAAATACCAAACTGAAACAACATGGAAAATTTCTGAAAGAGTACTAAAAATGTTTTATCCATATCTGCTATCATTCTCTACTATAGGACCTTTAATATGTTACTCAAATTAAAAAGTCATGAAACCATGGCAATCCTGAATTTATCTACTAGGACATCTATACTCTATATCATTGTTGGTGAAATACATGAAGGATTAGTATGTTACTCTCGAACAACTAGAGATGAGACATTCACTATATCTTTAAATACTATTCATATCCTTGGACATGAATAGTAAGAAGTTTGTTTTTTAAAAGATAATTTTTGCCAAACTACTCTATGTGAAGAAGTACACCCATTACATTATCATAAAGGTCATGAAACTTCAACAAGTCTATAATAATCAGATATCTAATCATAAAATTCATTTTTCTATTTTAAAAACTTCTGGTTATCAATTCTTTTTTAAACAGGACATGTTCAAGGAATACTTTAGGAAAAACCATAATTAGCATTTGAGTAAATCTTATAAATGTGCATTTCATATTTTATATATTGGCTAACAGTACAAAAAATGCAACTCTAAGCTGAATATAAAACATGGAAAACAAAGGTTTATGAAGCTAAAAGTCATAATAAAAATAGCTCTATATCATGAGCAAAATAACGACAATATTCAATGAGAGTGCTTATCATAAGTTAAACAGTGAGACTATTCAACAAGCATTTGGAAGGAATGACATTTTAAATCTGGAAAAGGAAATATGATTAAATTAATAAATTTAAATTAATACTCTGCAATCATTTAGAGTCCTCTGAGGCAAGCATTATTGGTCTGACTTTATACCATTTGAAACCTTCATTGAAAGAGATAAAATGTTTTATTCCATTCATTTTGTAGATATTTTTTAAATGAGAAAACTCCCAAGGTATCTATGATTTCCAAAGAAACGAAGTAAGGGATTTGTTCTAAATGGGGTACTATTAACACTGGCATAAAATGTTGTAAGCTGTTATTTTTAGAGGAATAAAAAAAATGGTACTACACATAAGATCCAGTTATTTGCCATCTTATATTCAAGTTATAAGTCCAGGAATGTTAATTCTTATAAATAAGATCAATACCTAAGGGGGTAAATGCTTTTAGAACACTAACATATTTATATATATAATAATTATATATGCAGCAAGTCTAGTTGAGTAGTTCAAATAATAGTAGGGTTATTTGAGAAAGAAGACAGTAAGTGTTGATGTTATTTTATTCCATAGAAGGACATTTAAACTTTAATTTTATAATCCATCAATTAAAAATATTTATATATTTAAATAAGTTTCTACTGTTATGATAGGCAAGTTTTTAATAATATATGCAAGCCAAAGGAACAAGTAGCGGGAAGAACTCAATCTCATCGAAGATTGGTTTAGAAAAAAAGAGAACATTGCAACTTCAGGAGATAAAAGGGGGAAAGTAAAGATTTACCCTCCCACAGTAGTCCAATTATCTTAATTCTTATTTTTAAAGGCCAAAAGGGCTTTTATTAAAATTTCATATTCCTAAGAGAAATTCAGTTTGATTAGCTAGTGATCATTATTGCATGCCATCTCTTTGCAAGTCACTATGGTACATGCTGTGGAGGTAGAGATTAATAAAACGTGGTTCTTGACTTTAAGGAACTCATCATAATTTATATAATGGAAACAGATCCGTTTGCTGACTATAATACGAGGCAGAATAAAAGGCACTAAACAGGGGTGCAAACAACTCACAGTGGGATTGAAATGAGTGGAGCAATCACCAGGTTCCCCCCCTCAGTGCCCCATATCTCTGAAACTAGAACTGCTCCTCCTGAGTTTTTCCAGAATAGTTAAGGGAGGAATACTGGCTGACCATGTGGGGCAGAAGTACAGGCCAGAGGTCTAAAAATTCCTTATAAAGACTTTCAAACAAAACACCCATTTTAGCCTGGTATTCTCCTCTCCCCCACCACCCTTGGCTTTGGTGGTTCCTTGTGCAGCCAAGGCCAGAACCGTTCTGGGAGTCTTCAGTGGTCAGATAATTTCCAGATGGTACGCCCTTTGCAGACACTTCAGCTTGTCTTCCTTTTGTCCTGCTAGATCATTTACCATTCCTCTATCCATTACATGTCTGATAGGTCATGGGCTGGGGTGCAATGTCTCTTAAGTTCAATTATCATGGAGCAAGTTTCTGGTTGTTCTTGCTTTGATGATTTTTAAAAGGAGAGTGGAATGAAAATGACTCAATTCTTTTGTCTTAAAATCTGTCTTGGGACTTCCCTGGCGGCGCAGTGGTTAAGAATCTGCCTGCCAATGCAAGGGACATGGGTTTGCGCCCTGGTCCAGGAAGATCCCACATGCCACGGAGCAACTAAGCCTGTGCGCCACAACTACTGAGCCTGCTCTCTAGAGCCCGCAAGCCACAACTACTGAGCCTGAGTGCCACAACTACTGAGCCCGCATGCCGTAATTACTGAAGCCCTAGCGTCTGGAGACCATGCTCTGCAACAAGAGAAGACACCACAATGAGAAGCCTGCACACGCAATGAAGAGTAGCCCCCGCTCACTGCAACTAGAGAAAGCCCACGTACAGCAACGAAGACCCAACACAGCCAAAAATAAAAATAATCAAAAAAACAAAAAAAAAACCCACCCGTCTTGATTATGTGATTACCACAATTTCATAACTAAACTGACATTAAGGAAAGAATATAATAATAAAGTGGACATTTTTAAAATCAAGCTATAAAAACAAATCTGTTATAGAGAAAATTTGAACAGTGTGGCAAGTAGGGGAAGATGCTTTGTGGTTTAGGAAAGCAGAAAGGAACTTAAACGTACTTCCCAAATCATCTGAAGTAGGCCACTGCCCACTCTGCCTGAAGTAAAGTACAAGTTAGTAAAGCAGAAAGAATTCAAACCTTCACAAATATGGTGAACTCTTCCACTTTCTCATTGGCTAGCAGCAATTTCTTCTGTGCACCTTCTAGGGCCTGCTCACTTTGCATTGCTAATCCTTGAAGATGCTTAGATGCTGCTGTTTCAATTTCTGCCATAGCAGATTCAGTCTCATTTATTTTTGATATGAGGAAAGTAAGCTTGAGATCCTGCAAATGACCAGTAATCATAGAATAAAAAAATATTTCTTAAACAGATTTGGATGTTAGTTAGAGATGTCATATAAGGAAAGGGTTTCATTACTCTCTCTGTATCTTGTATTCATTTTTATTTGAGTAGAATTGATGGTTGTTTTTGTTTATTTTCAATGAATATCCTGCACACACATTATCATATATTTATCATCAAAATGAGTTTATGCTTTTTAAAAATTATAAATCACTAAAAACATGGAAGCCATTTTAGACCGAAAGATTTCATATGTCAAATGGAAGTATTTAATTAGCTTATAAGTTTAGGTGGACCTAAAAATTTATATCCACTTATATAAATGCCAGTTAACAATAGTTTTCATTTATTAGAAATTATCAAGATAAGTAAATCTGTCTCTCTAATACAGCATTACCTTTAATAGTAAACAAATTCTTAGTGTTTTATGTAGAGATATAAATGTTCTTTGCAGTTATCTGAAACATTTAAATAGCTCATAGTAGTTTTGGGGAGAAAAAAAGGACAACTTTAAAAATGAAAAAGACATTGTTACAGTCCACCTCCAGGCTAAAATGTCCTAAAACCATACCTTTTTTTCTAACTCCTCTTTAGTTCTCTGATACATCTGTTCATACTGTGACTTCTCTTTTACAGCGACACTAAGTCTTTGCTTTAGTGAATCGATTGATACCTTCTTGTTGGAACACTCTTCAGTTAATGTCTTCACCTACAATAAAAGCATGAAGGTAATTATTATTGGTAAAGGCATTCTAGTTCCATACTGTGTTTGTTTCAAATGGAAACCAAATGAATACATGAATAAGTCTAGTTTATTTTCTCATAAATGATATCAAATTCAAGTATAAGATCTGTAGAACTCATACTGTGAATGAGACTAACAATCCTGAAATCAATAGCAAAACCCCAAAATTGCACAAAAAAGCATGAATATTGGTATGTGTAGCCTTCTATCTAATAATATACAATTAATTTTAACTATATTTCTTTTAATTACTAACCTAAACTTCCTTAAGTAGGAGATGGTTGTTTTTTTGTTTTTTTTTTTTCCGGTACGCGGGCCTCTCACTGTTGTGGCCTCTCCCGTTGCGGAGCACAGGCTCCGGACACACAGGCTCAGTGGCCATGGCTCACGGGCCCAGCCGCTCCGCGGCATGTGGGATCTTCCCGGACCGGGACACGAACCCGTGTCCCCTGCATCGGCAGGCGGACTCTCAACCACTGCGCCACCAGGGAAGCTCAGATGGTTGGTTTTGATTCTTAAATAAGCCAAGTCATGGATAATTTTCATTTGTATTCTCCAGTAAAAGTATAACATGTACTTTTTAGGATAAAATTAAATAATACAACATATTTATTATACATTTCAAAGAATAGCCAAAGAAATTAGTTTTTCTTTTTCACTTTAAAGCTATTAAAGATAAATGATTACTTACACAAACATTGTAAGACTACCTTAAATGATTATTGAAGTTAAAAAAAATGAGCAAAATTTTAAGAATAGCATTGAAGAAACCTCTACGAAGTAATTATAATTCATGTGGGTCTGTGGAGGAGAAAGAGAAAAGAAAATCTGTATGCATGTGTCTTGCTCATGTAAAATTTTCTCTCTTAAATCCATCTGAGCATTACTTACATTTTTATCTCCAACAAGGAAAGTAAGGGAAACGCTCTCTCTGGAGTGGATGACATTTAGTGAATGCCAAAGCACAAGCTGTTTTATGATTTGTTTTATGATTTGTGTAAATAGCAGCTTTAAAAATTTTTAAGCAAAAAAATATCTCTTAGTCAGCAAATCATTGATTTCTAGTTTGGGATCAGATATTATACAACTATTTTAAATATGACTCTTTTCCTAAGTACACTGAATTAAATGTATATAAGGAAAAAGTACACTTTAAAAAAAACCGTGGTGAGTACACTTTTTAAAGAACTGATAGTCATTGACTATAATATTTTTCATTTAAAATATATGCTTAATTCTATCATTATAAATAATAGCTTTAAATAAAATAAAATCTGAATAAAATGGAATTATGTGTCCCAGAAATATTAAAGATTAAAAAAATTAAACTTGATTATCTTCTCATGGTATGTTTACAAATATAAAAAGAATGAATGACTATATTATGTGTGACTGTTTGGAGTCTTGAATTTTAAAACAAATAATGTACCTTCAGAGCAAATGATGTAATTATGTAACAATACACATACATTTTATGAATATTTGCTATACCTTTTATTAAGATTGAATATTTGAGTTAAAGTTAATACAAGGGGAAGTGATTTTTTCAGTGTCAGTGAACATAAAAATTGATACCTTTTTTTCAAGATTTTCTAGCATTCCATTAATACTCTCATTACTTTCCAAATTTACTTTCTGTCGAAATTTCAAGTCCTCTATCAAATGTCTTTTCATGGTTATATCTCTCTCCATTCGAGACATCCTTGAAAGGGAAAAAAAGACACTTTATCAAGAGTGATAGAAAATACTTCAACAGTGATGATATCTTACATATTATCCAATGTTATACCTACTGTTAATTTTTAAATGCTATCTGATATTAGTGAAGCTGCAAGTTAATAAAATAATTGCATGGCATAAAGTATTGCTTTATTAATAATTTGAGTAAAATATTAAAATCTATAATCCAGTTGTGACTTGGTAATTACAGTATTATATATATACATTAAAAAAGAACTGAGACAAATTAATAAAATTTATGAAAACTTAAAATTATTATATTTATGTTCCATTTTTGCATTCTAAGAAAAATACAAAGCAATATTTAGAGATTATCAAAAATCACAACACCGATAAGCAAGAATTCTATACTCTAATAAACAAACATAAAATTTGATAATATTATACATCTATTATACATTTCAAAGAATAGCCGAAGAAAATAGTTTTTCTTTTTCACTTTAAAGCTATGTAAATTTAATATCATATGAGACTGAACTGACATATCAGTTCTAATTTAATATCATATGAGATTGAACTGACATATCAGTTTAGCTTAAATTGATAACGCTAAGTATAAAATGATAGATGCAGTAACAACTACTACAATTACTACTATAAAAAGAACAACAGCTAACATTTATTGAGTGTTTACTATGTGCCAGTCACTGTTATAAGTGCTTTACATAAGTAAAGCACTTATAAGTACTAACTCATTTAATTCTAAGAACTTTATGAGTTAATTCTATTAAATTGAGTCCCAGAGCTAGCAGGTAAAGAAGCCAGGATTCAAAGAATGTTTCTCTAAAGTTCTCACTGGTAAACAGTAAGCAAGACTAACTCAGTCCATAAATAAGCTTCAAGATAGTCTTTTAAAAAAATTAACCAATCTTTTTGCCTAATAGTTTTATCTGTTAAGATTTTAAGTGATCTTCACTTATAACGTGGTATACATGTATGTACATGAGGTACATGTATCTCAAATTATGAATGATTAGAATTCTTTCTAAACATGTTACAACTTCTAAGCTCTAGTATATCTATAAAAGATATAGAAAGGAAATAATTTTGATTCTGTGAGATAGAACATTTTAAACTCCTTTTTAGTATAAATACACAAAGTATTATAATATTTCATAACCCTCCAGTTATTTTAAACACAAACAAAACTTCCACTTTTTTTCAACCTTCGCTTTATAAGCTTAGGCATTAAATCCAATATAAAGATCAACCTATACATATATTTTTAGTCAAATAATTACTACATTCTAAAGTTTTCTGTTCATAGTCTTTCAGCCATTAGTTGATATTTATTCAGAATTAAATGTTTAAGATGGAAAATCTAACTTTAAACATTCTTACTCTAATTAAAAAATAGTAACTATCTTGCCATAAACCATGATATTTGTAATATTCTTTAAACTTTCATCTTGTGTAGGCTTAAAAACGAACTAAGAAAGGCAAACAAGTTGGTATTATTTCTTGGTGTGCAATGTTTAATAGAGTTAGCCGCCACTAGGTGGCACCAAATACAATGGATAAAAATATAAAGCACATACTTTTCATGCATTTCCTTTATGTGTTCTTCTTTTGCTAGGAGTTCAGATTTCAGAGACTTCAAGTTTGATGATTGTTTAGTGAGTTCATTAGTTGCGTTCTAGATTAAAAATACACATAAATTCAAATATGTCTTTCAATCTTGTTCTAAAACAGCATAAGTATAAATGCCATTTTCATGAAGATAATAAAATTGCAAAAATTATGGTTATAATTAAAATGAACATCTAAACATTTTAATATGCTTCATTTTGTATGTTCTAACAGAAATAACATGGCACACTAAAATTTTTATATAACATGCCAAAATCATAGAGGAACACACTCACATAATAACTGCAAAGAGTATATACCCAAAATACATTTACGGGAAATATGGATTTTGTAAAATGTAAATGTGTATGTGATTAATTATTTTTATGGTTTAGTAAGATCACTTAAAACTAATTCTGGATTTACTAATTACCTGTAACAGACTAAATATAGTCACAAAGCTTTGCTGCACCTCCCATCAAGAGGTGTAATCCGTCTCCCAACCCTTTGAATCTGGCCTGGCCTGCGATTTGCTTTGACCAAAAGTATGTGGCATATGACACTGTGCAAATATCAGATCTAGGCCCTAAATCCTTCTAGCTTGCATCTTTGCCCTCTTGGAATGCTGCTCTGGGATCACCTTCCAACAAATATAGAGGAAAGGCCATCTGGGAGAGTACTGAGGTACCCCAGATGACAGCCAGCAGACCAACTGCCAGCCTTTGAGTGAGGCTCTCTTGGAACTTCCAGCTCAGGTAAATCCTTGGTTTAGAAGAATGCAGTCATATGAGGGGACCCAGCAGACAGCAGCAAAAGACCTACCTAGTGAACCCACTGGATCATAAGAAATAATAAATTGCTGCTGTTTTAAGCTGCTACATTTTAGGATAATGTTAGATAGTAAAAGATAACTGATAAAGAAACTTATGAATACTGAATACTTCCTTACTTGAACTTATAAACAATATTAATTATTAAAGTATTTATACATAATTATTAGTTTTTCAAAGCAGAACACCTTTGTGGTATTTGTTGTCTGCGTGGCCTAGGAGCCAGAGTGTTAGGGACACCTAACTTTCAATTTTGACTCAAGTTCCAAGAAAACATGTACTCTGAGATATTATTTAGTGATTTGATATTTTGGTTTTTCTACCTGTAAGACAGCATTGACATACATTAATTCATTTGTTAAATTTAAAAAGTATTAAATAATATAAATAGAATAAAATATAACTTTAAAAGTATTTGTAGTAGTTATTTTGCTAATTTTTCTAATAACTATAGTTAATTGTTTCTATGAGAACTATTTCCAGGTTTGACTAACTTATTCTAAAAAATATAAATCTGAAAAGATGAAACCATTAACCACACAATGTAAATGTGAGTCAAATTCATCAGACAGACTTTAAATATCTCATTGGTATGGCATATGTAAATTTTAAATTTCCATTAAATATTATATTAATTTTCTTAAAAACCCAAGGCTACCTCAACTTGGCAACTGTATTGAATGCTAAAAGTTTTGATTAAATTTTGTGTTACACAATCTAAATTTCCATCATATTTTACATGTTTACAGTGACATATGGTGTCTTATTTCTAGCATTGCCAGAGTAAGATGTTCCACACTAGTAAATTTACCAAAAAATTGAAGCTTTTGCTTTAATCATTAAACTTAAATTCTTTCCGGGATGATTGTTCATTCATTTAGAAATGACAATCCACAATTACATTAAGCAATAGTGATACTATAATATAATGATACATTATAAATATTATCACTATATTAATTATGCTATATTACTGTATCTAATTTATTATCACTGTATCATTATATAATGATGCCTTTAAGAACTATTATGATATAAATGGCTACTCAGCCCTACTCTGAATGGTCCCAGGCTGCTGTTTTTCTAATTTTGTATTTTTACCTTAGCATTTTTATATTTTTTTTCTGTCAATCTGTTGATCATAATTTCTTGATTCTCTCAATATTCCTGCCTAAAAACAAGCATCCTGGCCCTTAATATACATACTTCTAATTTGCTGCTTTTGAGGTGTTTTCTGCTGAAAAGTTAAACAAATAAACTCATTACAGCTGTATTTTAAAAAAAAGACAAAAGGCAGTAAATGAACCCTGACAATATCTTCAACAGAATAAATTAAGTGGATTTTAAGATAGCTGTTTGATTCTTTTATGTTTTTAGACTTAAGCCTGTTATTTTAGGTGGCTGAAAAATGCTCTAATTCTGACTTCTGGATAATTGAGGGATTACAGAATTATAATAAATAAAACAATGCCAGCTTGATAAATACTTTTGCCAGACCCTCTAAGTCTCACAGTTATTTTGTTTAATCCTCAAAAACCCTTTTGAAGAGGGTAGAAAGGTATTCCTGCTCTAGACCTCTGGAGAAGCTAAGTAATTTCCTCAGTCAGGTCCCACACACAAGAAGTTACTGGACAAAAAATGATCAAAACCCAGGTCCTCTGACCCTTTTCCATTTCCTACAACATAATACTTATCTGCAGCATGACAAAATCTGGAGTAAAACACATATTTCAAAGATGTCATAATGGTAATAATCTATCTTGGTTAGAGCTTTCTTTTTAAGTTTATTAAACACTTTAAAATTTTTTCAGAGCAAAATGAGTAAAAGCATGGATGCTGGAGCCCTATGGATTGAGTTCTAATCTCAGCTCTATCTCTTAGTAGCTGTGTGACCTTGGACAATTAATGTACTCAGTTTGCTTAACTGTAAAATAGATATAATAACAGAATTTATCTCATAGGGTTGAAACGATTATTTAATGAGTTAACATTTTTAAAGGACTTAGAACTAGATTGGCAATAGATTATATATAAATTAACAGTAGTTTAAAAACTATTATTCTTCATTATTAACTTACTGGAAAACTGGAAGAGAACATGGTATATACCAAAAGGTATCCTTTCAACAATCAGGAGGTCAAAAAAAATCACAAATATAAGTTGGAGTACTACTCAATCCAGATTGTATAAAGAACTACAAATTAAACTAAATATAAATAACTGATGTATATATCATTCACTGGAATTTATATGTCACTAAATATTTTATTATCTTATCTATATAAAGTTGGGTTCCTTGAGGAAACATGTCTAATATGGGTAAAAATGGAGACACAGAAATGCACATGAGCACTCTAATTTCTGAATGAACCATGTACATCTCAGAAGTACACCTAAGAATTTACATAGAAAAGTCTAATATTAATTGGATAAAATAAAAAAGATGGATGTAGACCTTTAAGAGATTCAAATGTAACCATTTTTGTTTTACTAGGCATAGAAAACATCAAGTAGAAAATAAGCTATATCTCAGAAATTTATTATGTTAGCAATCTGATACCTGTTATAGGCTGAATTGTGTCCTGGCAAAATTCATATGTTTAAGTCCTAACCTCCCCTTCCACTACTTCAAAATGTATTTGGATAGGGCTTTTAAGGAGGTAATTAAAGTAAAATGAGGTCACATGGGTGGGCCTTAATCTAACATGACTGGTGTCCTTATCAGAGGAGCAATTAGGACACAGACCTCATAGACTGAGGGGTGACCATGTGAAGACACAGCAAGAAGGCGGCCATCCACAGGCCAAGGAAAGAGGGTTTGGAAGAAATCAAACGTGTCAATACTTTGATCTTGGACTTCTAAACCCCAGAACTATGGGAACATAAATTTCTATTATTCAAGCCAGCCACTCGGTGGTATTTTTTTTTTTTTTTTGCGGTACGCAGGCCTCTCACTGTTGTGGCCTCTCCTGTTGCAGAGCACAGGCTCCAGACCTGCAGACTCAGTGGCCATGGCTCACGGGCCCAGCCGGGAGCGGCATGTGGGATCTTCCCGGACCGGGGCACGAACCCCTGTCCCCTGCATCGGCAGGCGGACTCTCAACCACTGCGCCACCAGGGAAGCCCTCGGTGGTATTTTGTTATGGCAGCCCTAGCAACCTCATACAATGTCGAAACAGAAATTTGTAGTATCAAGAGTATTATTTACTTCAAAGTACCTAGTCTTCCAGAATATTTCCATATTAAAGCATGAAATAAGACAAAAGTAAAGATTTACCCTTTTTGTCCCTATGCAGCCTGGTCAGTGTTCCAGGACTCCAGGTTAGATATGGACAATGTCACTTCAAACTTACATCAAGCATGATCTAAATTGCTTTAGGCATTCTCATTAGTCTCACCTTTGTAACTCACACATTCCTTCAAAGTGAGAGAGATTTATATATGGGTAAAAACTAAGGCCAGCCTTACTTTTAAGTTGTTGACAGTCTCACCTGGACTTAGACACAATTCTTTATAAGCAAAAGGAACACTGGTCTTTATTCTCACTCTCAGGTTTAACTTGATTAAACCAACTCACCTTTGCTCTGTGCTGCTTCTCCTTTCCCCTAATTCTCTCCTCCTTCCCCATCTCCAACAAAGAACCACCAAGTTAAAACAGCAGCAAAATGTGTACAGGAAAGCAATTCTATTTATGTTGATACATTATTATGTCCAAAAAGAATTCTGTTCAGTGGCAGGCAGAGAGGAGTTGAATAGTGGAATAGAATGATAATGGCCAGTTTCCCTCGTCTCCTAAGGATTTCATGGTGTCTTGCTATTTTTTCATGGTGTCTTGCTATTTTTTCAGAGAATAGGATTTCATGGTGTCTTGCTATTTTTTCAGAGAATAGTATTATAAGTTACCAGATAAGAATCTACCAGGCTAAAATAGAAAGATGAGATTGAATGTAGTGTTAATAATTTAGGGATTATTTATACCATAATTTACCTTTATTAGTAGAATTAAATTAGAATTGATAGAAACATGTCTTTAAGGATTCAGTAACTTAATAAATGTTTTCATCTTTAATAAAATTTATAATCACCTTTAGTTTACACTGCAATTGCTTCATTTCCAAATCCATGCTCCTTGAAGGGCCAAGTGATGTAACTTGTATCCGTGGAACTGTTACCTGGGCAACTTCTTCAGCCAAACTTGTGATTTCGGATGAAGGCTCCAATTTCTTTAGTAAATCTTCTTTTTCTTTCCGAAGCTCAGCCAAATCCGAATTTAGCTTCTTTTTAAAGAAAATAAATATAAATTTATTATAAAAGTAATTACATTTAACCTAACAATTATCAGCATCAAATTGTACAGGTAGGAAAATGCTAAAGAAAAAAGTGACACTGATTACAAAAATAGTTATTATAAAAACTACAAAATTTCTAACTTCCACTAGTTTTTGCTTAAGGTTGTAGGGCTTGTAAAGGTTAAAACAAAATAGACCAGCTGTACTCAATATCTTTTGGTTGGCTGGTCTTTACTCATGATGTGCTATTTCTTTGCCTTCACATAAACATGGGTGTGCCAGAGATTCACATATTTGATAACCTTGACTTCAGGGCTGATGTACTTAACTGGTAAAAGTCAAGCTGGAGCAGGACAGGATAACAGATGTTAGTTGTTTATTCCACTGGGTAGGTCTTACTACCCTATACAGCAGCCAAAATGCTTCTCATTTAGCAACAGAAACGTTAAGTCCAATTAGCAGAAGAGGCTTATTAGAAATTTAGTTCAAATAAATAGCATACAAACACATTCACTCAGTTTTATGCACTTGATTGATAGTTGACAAGTCCTCTTTGTAATGTTGAGGTAGATTGCACTAAACTCCTTACATTAAAATTTTTAATAACATGAACATTTTACTAAATGGCATACTGGTAATGCTTTTATGAAACTATAAAAGAAACCACCCTAATGTTAGCCCCTTTCATTCACCCATCTGTAGTCAGCAGAACGCCACCAAGCTATAATGGCATAACAACTTAGAGATCCTTAAGAGGATAACTGCACTATTACTTTATTATTCCAAAGAAGCTTATAATAATGGTAGCTTAACATAAGGAACAATTATACAAAATGGTACTGAAGTCTCTCAGAGGTGGAAAAAATGCTTTCTTTGTTAAGAATTCTAGTTAAAACAGTAGAAGATGTGGCTAACATGTATAGTCATATATATACGGGACATAAGTTACTTAAGTATTAACACTATGTTTAAACACAATTTCTAAAAAGTATATCAATAAATCTGTAATTACATATATATTTGTGTATACATGTGTATACTGTTAAATATGAATATTTTAGATCATGAATTCAAAACTAGGGCTTGATATATTTGAGATTAAACTACGTTTTGGTGAAATAACAAGTATGTTTCGGTGAAAAAAAAATTTCTTTGGCTATATTTTAACCTATGATCTAAAAGCGTGTTTTTTCATATTTTTCAGAAAACATTCATCCCTGGATTGTCCCAAAGGTAACAAATAACATGAAAAATCAAAAGCAAACTCATAATTTCCCTAAGTCTGAAAATCTTCCTGGTTATCATTCAAGGTTGAATACATCTCCCTCCCTGTTTATTAATTCTCTGTGCCCAATCGTCAGGTTCTATAAATTATGTAATATTTCTCATATTCATTTCCTTCTGCCACTTTCTTTTTTTTTTGCGATACGCAGGCCTCTCACTGTCGTGGCCTCTCCCGTTGCGGAGCACAGGCTCTGGACGCGCAGGCTCAGTGGCCATGGCTCACGGGCCCAGCCTCTCCGCGGCATGTGGAATCTTCCCGGACCGGGTCACGAACCCGTGTCCCCTGCATCGGCAGGTGGACTCTCAACCACTGCGCCACCAGGGAAGCCCCTGCCACTTTCTTAATGCAGACTCATCATCCCACTAAGACCACTGCAATAACCTTTCCCCTATGGGCAACCTTTCTCTACGTTCAAATCATCTTTTATACAACTTCCCAAGACAACACTGACCTGTTACTCTCTTATTCAAAACTCTGCAGGGGTTCCTCAGCCCAACAGAATAAAGCTCAGATGTTTGTGCTTATAATAAAGCTCTGTAAGATTTAACTTCAATTTGTGTTTCAGTCACACATCATCTGCAGTCAAACTTGTCTGCCCTTCCCCAAAACTTTCAGCCATTTCTACATTGATGACTCTACACATGGTGTTTCCTTCTGCTGAAATCTCTCTCATGCATAAAGAGTAGCTTAGTATTTCCTCCTTTATGAAATCTTCTCTGCAGTTGTCTCCTTTTTTCCAACCAAGTAGCTTCTCCATTCTCTTAGCTCCCATAGCATTATGGCTGTTCCTCAACCACGGCCCTAGCAAAGGCTTGAGAGAGGACTGTGCCTTTGTTAACCTATGTATCCACCCCCACCCCCCTACCATGGTATCTAAAAGCAATGCTTTTTGTATACTAAGAAACAGAAGAAAGGTTTCAAAAATTCAAGTCTACCTGTTTGTCGCACAGATGGTGCTATAAACACACATTGATTTCAGCTTTTATATATAATCTTTCTATTATTTTATTACCATATAAATTAAAATACACTTTTATTAGCAATGTAGTATTATTAAGCTTTTACTTAAATAGTATGCAGCAGAACATTTATCAATCCTAAAGTTAATGTTCTGCATCTAAATTAGACTTTTTGAGATTTTCATTTGTTAAGACATAACTCACAGCTACAATTCTAGGTGGAATCTCAGGCAACACAGAAGACTAAATTTTTAAAAATCTTTTAACATCTTTATTGGAGTATAATTGCTTTACAATGGTGTGTTAGTTTCTGCTGTATAACAAAGCGAATCAGCTATACATATATGTATATCCCCATATCCCCTCCCTCTTGTGTCTTCCTCCCACCCTCCCTATGCCACCCCTCTAGGTGTACACAAAGCACCGAGCTGATCTCCCTGTGCTATGCGGCTGCTTCCCACTAGCTAGCTATTTTACATTTGGTATATATGTATATATGTCCATGCCACTGCCTCACTTCGTCCCAGCTTACCCTTTCCCCTCCCTGTGTCCTCAAGTCCATTCTCTACATCTGCATACAGAAGACTAAATTTTGATGAGGATCTTTTCTTCCTGGTGGCTTCTCTCATTTGTTAAACTTGTATGCCATTAGATCTATTCTTTCCACAGTGGCAAATCCTGACATTATAAATATATCCTTCATTGAGCAAAGACCAAGACAATAAATATATCTCTTTAAAAGATATGCAATTATACCATTCAATTTAATGGTATAAAAATTTAGTAAACAAAGAAATATTGAAATTATGGAGACAGTAAACCAAATGACTTGCAATTTATTAAAATATAAATCATGCTTTGATTAAACTGTTTTAACTCTATAATCCTTAAAACATATTTCTGATGTTAATTATATATGTCTAGAAATGCTACAGAGCACCTGTCAAAATAGAAGAAATAGACAAATCATACATTCTATCAGTTTTGAATCCTTTTGGACAAGTAATTATGGCTCTATTACTAACTTCTCTCAGTTTAAGCATTCTATTCCTTAATTGAGAAGTTTTATAGATGAGACAAGAATGATAAATAATAACTTTCTTTTGTTTATACTTGGTTTGGAATGTGAGACTTTTGTGGTGACCTTGTCAGAAAGTGATTGTGCTGTTGGGACTTCCCTAGTGACGCAGTGGTTAAGAATCCACCTGCCAATGCAGGGGACACGGGTTTGAGCCCTGGTCCAGGAAGATCCCACATGCAGCAGAGCAACTAAGCCCATGCACCACAACTACTGAGCCTGCACCCTAGAGTCTGTGAGCCATAACTACTGAGCCAGCGTGCCACAACTAATGAATCCCGCACGCCTAGGGACCCTGCTCTGCAACAAGAGAAGCCACCGCAATGAGAAGCCCGCATACCACAACGAAGAGTAGCCCCCGCTCACCGCAGCTAGAGAAAGCCCGCGTGTAGCAACGAAAATCCAGCACAGCTAAAAATAAATTTATTTAAAAAACAGTGATTGGGCTTCCCTGGTGGCGCAGTGGTTGGGAGTCCGCCTGCCAATGCAGGCGACGCGGGTTCGTGCCCTGGTCCGGGAAAATCCCACATGCCGCGGAGCGGCTGGGCCTGTGAGCCATGGCCGCTGAGCCTGTGCGTCCGGAGCCTGTGCTCCGCAGCGGGAGAGGCCCCAAAAGTGAGAGGCCCGCGTACCGCAAAAAACAAAAAAACAAAAAAAAAAAAAAACAGTGATTGCATTGTAAAATCTATCAATAAATTAAAATTACTCTTAAAATTATTTTTCTTTTTTATCAGAAGCATGATTCCTGTTTCTATATTATTACCTTTCCATATCCAAAGATTTAAAAATATTTAAGTCATATTACATTAAAATCATAAATAATATTAAAACACATAGAAGAGTCATAATTTCTGGATTCTAATTTGGGGTCTACTGCTTACCAGCTGAGTGACACTGAGCAAGCACTTGACGGTTTCTCTGTTGAAAAACAGAGATGGGGCTACCCTGGTGGCGCAGTAGTTGAAAGTCCGCCTGCCGATGCAGGGGACACGGGTTCGTGCCTCGGTCCGGGAAGATCCCACATGCCGCGGAGCGGCTAGGTCTGTGAGCCATGGCCGCTGAGTCTGCGTGTAGGGAGCCTGTGCTCTGCAACGCGGGAGGCCACAACAGTGAGAGGCCCGCGTACCGCAATAAAAAAAAAAAAAACAACAAAAAAAAGAAAACAAACAAAAAAAACCCAGAGATGATGCTTGCTTACCTAGCAAAGGTAATCTTGAGGGCAGAATTTTTTTTTAAATCTGTGATAGCACTTGGTAAACTTTAAATTTACAGTATTATTGTTAGCATTATTAGCTTGTGGAAAATGCTACCATACAGAGTCTAAGAAGTGTCCTAAAGGCTGAGGACCTGAATTAATAAAAAGCTGTGCTATATACATACACACACATACAAATACCAAATAATTCTGTAATTTCTCTCATGACAGAAACTTTACTTTGTCTTAAGTGACAGTTACTTGTTTGATCTTAACTTAGGATTCCCTACTAGGATACAAGTGCAGTTCCTCTACAATCTTTTTTTTTTTTTTCGGGTATGCGGGTCTCTCACTGTTGTGGCCTCTCCCGTTGTGGAGCACAGGCTCCGGATGCGCAGGCCCAGCGGCCATGGCTCACGGGCCCAGCCGCTCCGCAGCATGTGGGATCTTCCCGGACCGTGGCACGAACCCGTGTCCCCAGCATCGGCAGGTGGACTCTCAACCACTGTGCCACTAGGGAAGCCCCCTCTACAATCTTCTAAAAATCGATTTCAACTTAAAAGTTGACGTCAATGAGAATAATACTGAGATTTGTATTGATTTAACCAGAGGTTATAAAATAGAAGTTAACACTATAAAAGTTTAAAATGAGACACTAGTTATTAATTATTTATTTAAATATAACATTGAAGAAGCGTTAAGTCTCTAAAGAGGAAAGAACCCTCTAAGCAACTGTAAGAAGAAACATGGAAATATTAGAGAATTCATTATTCAGTAATGAGCACTGTGGTAGGCAGAATTCTTAGATGACCCCCAATGGCCTATGCCCTTGTATGTGTGTTGGAACTGTGAATATGATAGGCTATCACTCCCATGATTACACTATTTGCATTATGTTTGTTATATGCAAAGGGATTCTGTAGATGTAAATTATGGTCCCTAGTCACATGACTTTGAGTTAATCAAAAGTGAGATTACCCTGGCTGGTGAATAATCAGGTGAGCCCTTTAAAAAAAAGTCAGGGGCTCTTTTAGCCAGAGGTAAGATTCTCCTGCTGGCCTTGAGGAAGTAAGTTGCCATGTTATGAGAGGACTACAGAGGGGGCTATAACGTTAAGGCCCTAAGGAAGACCTCAGGAGCTGAGAATGGTCCTTGAGCAAGAAAACAGGTACTTCAGTCCTACAACCACAAGGAACTAAATTTTCCCAACAAACACAGAAGCTTGGAAGAAAAGCCTGAACTCCAGAAAGAAAGGCAGTTTGGCTGCTTGTGATACTCTGAGCAAAGGATCCCACTAACCTGTGCCAGACTCCTGACTATGGAAACTGTGAGGTAATGTGTATATCGTTTCTAAGCTGCTAAATTTGTGGTAATTTGTTACATAACATGGAAAACTAGTATGAATCCCAAATTTTAAAAAGCAGCCCCTTTTTTGAACCTATTCCTTTCTCCCTTATTGCCTCCCTACCTTCCCTTAAGCAAGTGTCCTGAATCCACAGTACATAGTTTGTATAACATCCTCACTCTGGTTTTTCTTTTCCTCATCCATAATTTTGTGTTTATTTTTTCAATAGCTCTAAAAAAACTGTTCCAGTTTCTATGCTAGAAATATAAATTGCCTCTTCCAGATCTGCATTTTGTAGTTTAATTGCCAAGCAAAAAGCCTCTGGCCAGAAGTTTCCTTTTGTTGCTCTCAACAGTAATCCCATGAACAGGGTAGATAAGGCTCCCTGGTTGTACTCTCCTTTATTCTCTTACATGGGAGTTCATTCATGCCTTTTGTTTATTCTGGGCCCCAACTTGATATTTTCTGCAAGATTTTGCTAGGTAAGATCTACATTCAGGACCTGACTCAATATCTGTGATTCATTCCTTTTTACATACTATGTGGTAGGCACTGTATTAGCTCTATATTTTCAATGATAAAAAAGTTATAATCCTTGCCTTTAGGTAGTTACCAGTCTATAACCTAGAAATATATCATGATAAACTACAGTAAGTGCTATGGAGAAACAAATCGGGGAGCTAAGGGAACTGCTGCTGCCTTCAAATCCTGTCTGGTAAATGCAAGTTACAGCCAGTTTCCTTCCGTGTACTCCTCCTGATTTGTTTTGTCAAAAGTTTCCTGGAAGCTCGATATAACATTAAAGGCCATGGCTAGATATACAATCATCCTGCTTTCCAACTTTTACTCTAGAGAAGGCATCTATCAGAAACTGCTGAGTAAATTCAGGGCAGTCCTGATGAGATGGAGGGTCTCTTCTCCAGCAGGGAGCCTTGGTAAACATTTTAATGTTCAAGAATGAATTATCAGAAAAAATAAAACAGGGCCCGTGGAAAACATTCTTATAGCCCAAATGAAAAGAAGAAAAGGGTTTAGAAAAAAATAAAACCAGAAAGAATCATTTCCCTAATCGCCCCCCAAACAATATATTTTTAGAGACTCTCTGATCTTGCTGTCTCCAAAGAATAAAATATTCAACATCTGCCTATTCAATGGACATGATACTAGTTGTGTAAAGAAAATGGTTTTGAGTGTTCAATTAGTTTAGGAGCAGTAAAGGAATAGGATGCGGTATAACTTCTCATTTCTAATAAAAGGTTGATTCTGACCTAACTTTTTTTTTTTTTCCTGGACAGTAATGACTTTATAGCATTGAAAAACACTATTCAGTTCTCCTCATATATTTTTCACCACTGGATTAGAAACTTAAAATAATGAACCATTTAAAAAATTTGAAAATGTTCTTAGTTGGGATAGTGGGATCTGAAAAGTAGACACATGGAAATGCTAGAAAACCCAGCTTAACATGAGGGTGAATGTCAGGGTCACAGGAGCAGGATTTCTGGGAAGCCTATGGAGGAAATAGTTGGTGGCAGAAGGATTCTTTCCAGTCCACACTGGGGCAAAGGTGAGATGTCAAATGTTAGAAAAGGTCAATAAGTAACCAGAGAAAGTGAGGGCTAGTTTCCATCTATAATGATAGTGGAGTCTCTTATTTTTCTTTCTCCTTTTGAAACCCAAAGGCCTTGACAGTCCAAGTAGGGAAAAGCAATCATTTATTGGGAATGGTCTGTTTCCAATTACTTCACCAAAATCTTTAATCTTGAATTCTGCATAGAACTGAGAATAGTGAATGAAATCATTTCATATTGAATACATAAGTTCATTTATATCTCACAATCAGTTTTTTTCTGGTTCACATTTAAGCAGAGGCAGCAATTTTAAAAATCCTATATTATGATCTTAAAAAATTATAACATAAGGATTTCGTTACCAGAACTAAAGCAAAAGAGACTGAAGAGAAAATTCTAGTTGAACAATATCCATGTAAATTCTATAGGCAAGACTCTCCTAGAAAGTCACCATGATCTTAATGATATTTCTCCCTCCTGTGGATAGTATTAATATTCTTTCACTGGGAAAATTTTTCTTTTACAAGGAATAAAACTGAAAGAAATAAAATTCTGCATGTCATCCATGTATGACTAAAAGCACAGTCACTTAATTAAAACATATGTGTTACAAAGAAAAGTACATAAATTTCTAGGTCACTAGCAAAATATTTTCCATAAAAGTACTTATCTAGAAAGATAAATAGTTCAGGTTAATAACTCTTCCAAGTTAGTAACAAGTGTTTTAAATTTAAAACATGCATTTTCCTTCATTATGATACCTGAGATATTCAAGAAAAAGAATTAAAAATTAAAAACCACCAACCAAAAAAAAAAAGAACAAAGATCTTAGGCAGAGGTGGAATTATTTATGTAACAAAATTTTCTTATGAAAAATATACTTAGTTATAACAACACTCATTTATAAACTATTTTCTGACAAATTCAGTTATTAAAAGCCTATACTATGTTTCACAAAATGTCAAGCAAATGAAGGTAATATAGAGGACTTTTTACCAATGCTTTTGCTAGTAGTTAGACTTCAGTAGCCTTTAGAGACCATTAAGTACCCTTTGGCTAATTGGCCAATGGTAGATTAATCCTCTCTTTATTCTAGCAGCACTATTTTAACACCCTTTACACTCTGTCAGTGTAGCGTCTGAATGACAAAATAATATTGTGCATGAATAATAAGCAGAAAAGTTAAAATAACATTTCATGTTTCACATGCCATACCTATGTGTCAGAAGAACTTTTCTTTTTAAGTCACTGACATTCAACTTTTTTAAACAATCTCATGTTGACATCTTACTGAGGTGAATCTTCCTGATTACTGCTAATTGCCTACCAAGAAAAAAACCCTTTTCATGAAGTACAGTTGTCTAGTACAGATAAACCCAGCTCTAGTGTGCAGATTAAAGACAAAGCGTGACACTTAAGGTGCTACTTTGTTATAAGGTCATACTAAATATGGTTTGCAATTAACAATGCAGTTTTTATGGTACTGAAAATGCCAATCTGTCCTGATGTGCTCAAATTAGATTCTATCAAAGAAATATGGATATCTGCATATGGATAAGAGATATGCTACTCTCATAACATTTACAAGGAGTAAAATTAATTCAATGCCCTTATCCTTTGTAATGTAAGTTCCACATAATGCCCAATAATTATTCTGTAAATATGTCTGAATATTATTTCTCAAAATGAAAATCAACATTATTATTTCAAATTCAAATTGCTTAAAAGAGCTTACTAATACTTTTAATTTTTAAAACAGCCCCCAATACTAAATACATTTAACATGTATCTTTTTATTTGTATTCATAGCTTTGACATAATAGGCATTTATAGTAACTATTAATCTATGTGATACTAGCAATACAGTGTGTTTCAAAATAATCTGAAAAACAAAACTGATGAATTTTAACTGGACTGAAGTTAAACCACATTGTTTAAACTTCTGTTTCCACAACTACAGAAAAAGAATCAGCAAAAATGTATTATATGTGAAACTTGGAAAACTAACTAATACAACTGACTTTCAAGTATTCATGGAAAAACAATCAATGTTGGTTTATACATAGCAAGAACTGCTCAACTGTAGGTTTGTTATTATTTCAAATCCTCTACTGTAGTTACTAAGATAAAATTCCCCTTAAAACGTACATACCACATATTAAATACAGAGACAGATACATGTAACCAAAAGTATATCCAGAATAATTCAGCATTGTCACTATTATAAGAATTTCTCAATGTTCATATGGTAATATTATAAGTTCAGTTTCAGCCCTCCAGATATTTGATCTACACATGGCATGCTTACCGATGACCATCAAGTTGCAATGCATTCCCATTCTGATTCCCTTCCCCAATAGAAATGCAAGAAGATGGCAGGGCCATCTGATGTCCTGAAGAGAAACTGAGCAATGTCTTTCTAAATCCCTCTTTTTCACTCTCTTTCTCCTGCTTTCTATTGCTTAAATTCAGCTAATTCGAAACAGAAATATCTATTCCTCACAGGTACTGTATACACATATTCTCTTTATTTTTCCTCTACCACTTTTATCAATACTTTTTTTTTTTCGGTTACTTAAGAAAAAAGAGAAAAAGAAATAAACATGCCAAATCACCAAAAACAACAGTTGGTGTTTCAGGGTGATATTAATACTGTATCTGTATCTACATAAAGAACAGCCATAAAATTTCAAGTGAAGTTACAGACAGTGATTGAGTTATCAGGAACAGAGGCTATCAAACTCTAGAATATCCGTAGAAGTCTCATGAAGTCTGCCTCATTCTCCCCAATTAAATTTGTTTTTCCTAAGCAATAGATTTCAATACTTTGTTTTTTTCCATCCTAGTGGGGTGATAATTGCTTCTTAATGCACTGTATTTTATTGCACAAAAAGGCCTTAGTGGACTGGCCTGAGGAAACTAATGCCCACATATATAGTATTGTTACTAAATGGAAGCCAGAGTCTAGACAATTAAAAACTGCTCATAATACTTAATTCTTACATAGACTTCAGAAGAAAGGCATCGATATTTCTTCAAATAATTTATGACTTCTAAAAATTTATAATAGACCATGATCTATTTCTAGAATTCACATTTTTATAAGGTAAAGGATTTTCAGTAAGCCTGTAAAATGCATGTAAATGATTATTAAGTTTATTTAAATTATACTGAAATCAATTCATATGAATAGTGCATTATCAAGCTAATCTAAATGAAATATTACCAACTTTCTGGGTAATAAACCCAAAGGCTAAAGATCATCATCTCTAGCTCTGACTTCATATGTTCAAATGAGTAAAATGATATACATTTCTTAAATACATACTAAATATGAATAGTGTCTTAATACTTAGAAATTGAATTTTTTTACTGATCGGGTCAACAGTTAACCACAGCTTTCCTGATTTGTACTACAGCTAAGTTCTGCAAACAAGTTACTTGGATGAGAGCCAGTTGGGGTGTTTTTAAAGAAACCCTACAACTCATTACAAATTTAACAGCAGCAGCACTAAGTATTCATATGATTTTGATTACACTTATAAGTACACCCTACTAAAATTCTCAAGAGAAGCAAGTTAATAATGTTTTTCTCTATTTCCTATGCAAGTTTCACAAGATTCAAGAGAGTAAAAAAAGAGGACATTTCTTTAAAAGAATAGTTTTTGCTATAATTGGATCTGATATAAAATGGGATTTTTTCATTAAAAATGAATATATGTGAAAATATATATTAAAAAGGTAAAAAAATGACTTTCATGACATAGAGTAGAAATTTCTTTTAAAGGAGAAAAAAGAGATTTACAAATCTTGGACTTAGACTAATTATACAAGATATTTCTTATTGGTTTCACTTGAAAAACCTTTTGTTAACACAAAAATTTCATATAGGAACTTCTACCATCCTTCATTTAATTGTTCTACTTAAAATGATTTTCTGTTTATCATATTCTTTCCATTAGTAAAGCTTGACCTAACAGAGTAGTCACTCAGTAAATTATCTCTTACTCAGTTGTGCTAAGTGAAATATTATGATTTATACAGCTCTTTAGGAAGAGGGTAGTCTGGAGTTCTTTCCATTTTTACTAATCAAGCTGGTTTCTCTGCTTTTCTCCTGTATCAGTGGTTCTCAAAGAGTGCATACTACCTAGACATATATTTTGGAAATTAGTGAGGGCACTTTTCAGTGCCAGCACTGAAATGGGTGAAAGCCAGGAACACTAGATGTACTGCAAAGTCTGTATCAGTCCTGCCCAACAGAAACTACCTTGTTTCCTGCATGACTTTCAAATTTCCTGCCAATTATTCATGTAGATGAAAAATATGCATATAATGAAATGAATCTAAATCTTAACTAAAAATTACATATAAACAGAGCATTTTTTCCTGTGGTCCCAGAAATTTATAAACTATGTAAATCAAAGGAAGACTGAAAAATGAGAAAGAAAAATCGCTTTCTTCTCTGGTGTCTAAGCTCTAAGGATGTTACCACATGGCTGGTACCCAAGGCCAGAGCCATATGGAGAAAGCTGGTCTGAGAGGAAGACACATGAGATAAAGAGAAACCTTTAAAGACATTAGTGTCTGGTTCTAGTTAATGCTATTCTTCCCAAGTCTATTCTCTTCAGTTTATCCTTTGATTTTGTGAGCTTTTTTTTTTCTCCTTATTTAGAGTTCAGTTTCTGTCACTTGCTATCAAGAGTCCTGCTAATAAAGCCGTCTAAAAACATGTCCAAAAACCTCTTCTCAGTTGTCCTATTTTCTATTCCTCTATGGCATCTGACACCATTGACCAACTCTTCTCCTTTTTCTTACTGGAAACATTCCCTCCCTTGTTTCTGTTACAACACTCTCCCACCTTCTCCTTCTCTGACTCCACGTCTGCTTATACTCCCACAAACCTTTTGTCTTGCTGCAAAGATTTGTTCCACTCCCAGCATCTTTCTCTGGGATAATGGCATCAATAGGTTTCTTTTTTTATTTTTTATGAAATATTTCAAATATGTAATACATAAATAAAAATATATATATAACAAATGTCCCTTTATCAATCACTCAACAAAGACAATGTATTACTAATAGAATTGAAGGCCATGATCCTATCCCCTCTGACTGACCAGATATAATCACTATCCTGAACATTTCGGTGTTTATCATTCCCTGCTATTTCCTTATACTTTTAATACATATGTGTGTATTTCCAAAAGACATATAGTGCTTTTAAGACATTCCTTCTTCACATTTTAACATCTCTGAATTTGGGTTCCATCTTCCATAACTGGATACCATATAATTCCTGCTATAACTTAAATAATATTTCTTTTCAAAAATAGCACATTTGTTGAAGGCTGGTGAATAGAAATCTCATCGTAGCATATATTGATTTTATATCTAGCAATCTTGCTGAAATCTATTAGTAATTTGTCTTGAGATTCTGTACAGACAAGCATAGTGCTTGGAACTAATGATAGTTTTGTTTCTTCATTTCTAATAGTTTTAACTTTCATTGCTTTTTCTTATCTTAGTGTGTTGCCTGTGCCCTCCAGCACAATGTCTAAGACAAGCGGTCATGTGCCCTCTAGCACAATGTCTAAGACAAGCAGTCATGGGAGGTATAAATGTCTTCTTCCTGGTTTTAAAAAGAATGCTTCTAACTCCCACCATTAAGTATGATAATTGTTTCAAGGTTTTGGTATATACTTAACACAGTAAGAAAGTTCTCAGCTATTTCTAGTTTACTAAGAGAATTTTATCATGAACAGGTATTTAATTGTATCAAAAAATTATCTGTAATTTTTTTCATTGTGGTAAAAATCATATGAGATCTACCCTAACAAATTTGAGTTTAGTACAGTTGGATCTTGCTTTTTAAAATCCATTTAGCCACTCTTTGTCTTTTGATTGGGGAGTAAATGTAAATTCAGTTAAAGTCATAATTGATAAGAAAGGACTTACTATTGCCATTCTGTTGTCTTCTATCTTATAGCTCTTTTGTTCTTATTTTCCTCTCTTCCTATCTTCTTTTGTATTTTGTTATTTTTGTAGCGGCATGCTTTGATTCTGTCTCATTTCTTTTTGTGTATCTTCTATAGGTATAGTCTTTGTGGTTACCATGGGGCTTACATAAAACATCATATAGTTATAACAAACTATTTTAAGCTGATAACAACTTGACTTCAATTAAATACAACATTCTACACTTTTACTTCTCCTTCCCAAACATTTTATGTTATTGATGTTACAAATTACATCTTTTTGGTTTTTTTGTTTGTTTTGTTTTGTTTTTGTGTGGTAGGTACGCGGGCCTCCCACTGTTGTGGCCTCTCCTGTTGCGGAGCACAGGCTCCAGATGCGCAGGCTCAGCGGCCATGGCTCATGGGCCCAGCCGCTCTGCGGCATGTGGGATCTTCCTGGACCGGGGCACGAACCCGTATCCCCTGCATCAGCAGGCAGACTCTCAACCACCG
The DNA here is from genome assembly GCF_937001465.1 of Orcinus orca. Classification (NCBI taxonomy): domain Eukaryota; kingdom Metazoa; phylum Chordata; class Mammalia; order Artiodactyla; family Delphinidae; genus Orcinus; species Orcinus orca. The sequence goes on from NC_064564.1 coordinate 54,460,109, forward strand.
CGCCACCAGGGAAGCCCACGAATTACATCTTTTTATATTGTCTGCCCATTAACATAATTTTACAGTTATAGTTTTTTACATACATTTGTCTGTTAACCTCTATGCCAACACTAAAAATGATTACACACTATCATTATAGTATCACAATATTCTGTATTCATCTATATAGTCTATATATTTTCCTTTACCAAGTGAGCTTCATAATTTCATATGTTTTCATGTTGCTGTTTAGCATCTTTTTGTTTCAACTTGAAGGGCTCCTTTAAGCATTTCTTGTAGGACAGATCTAGTGGTGGTAAACTCCCTCAGCCTTTGTTTATCTGGGAAAGTCTTTATTTTTCCTTCATTTTATTTTATTTATTTATTTTATACAGCAGGTTCCTATTAGTTATCTATTTTATACATATTAGTGTATATATGTCAATCCCAATCTCCCAATATTTTTCCTTCCTTTTTTTTTTTTCTTTGTGGTACATGGGCCTCTCACTGTTGTGGCCTCTCCCATGGCGGAGCACAGGCTCCGGACGCACAGGCTCAGTGGCCATGGCTCACGGGCCCAGCCACTCCGCGGCATGTGGGATCTTCTCAGACCGGGGCATGAACCCGTGTCCCCTGCATCGGCAGGTGGACTCTCAACCACTGCGCCACCAGGGAAGCCCTTTCCTTCATTTTTGAAGGGCTATTTTGCCAGATATAATATTGTTGGTTGGCAGATTTTTCTTCTGGCCATTATTTCTTTAGATAAGCTTTCTGCCCCTTTCCCTCTCTCTTCTCCTTCTGAGACTCCCACAGTATTAGTCCACTTGATATATCCCATAAGCTCCTTAGGCTTTCTTTACTCTTTTTCATTCTTTTTTCTTTTTACTCCTCTGCCTGGATAATTTCAAATGACCTGTCTTTTATTCCACTGATTCTATTTTCTCCTTGATAAAGTCTGATGTTGAACCTTCTAGTGAATTTTCAGATCAATTATTATATTCTTCAGTTCCCAAATTTGTTTCTTTTTTACATTTTCTATCTCTTGTTGCAATTCTCATTTTGTCCATGAATCATTTTTTGAGCTCACTGAACATCTTTATGATGGTTATTTTAAATTCTTTTTCAGATAACTAATATGCCTGTTTCTTTAGGGTAGATTTCTAGAGATTTATTTTGTTCCTCTGATTGGGCCATTTTACTGTCTCCTTGTGTTCCTTGTAACTTTCTGTTGTTATCCATGAACTTGAAGAAATATCTACCTCTTCTGGCCTTTATGGATTGGCTTTGCATAAGGAAAGAGCTTCATCAGTCAGTCCAGCTAGAGATTCCGGGAACACTCAAATCTTTTCTGTGGATGTGACTTCTCCTAAACTTCTGTGTGTAGATTTCTAATTAGAGGTATTTCCTTTTTTTTTTTTCTTCAGGAGCTGATAAACTCTTGCTCCCTCTGCTGTCTTCTGTACTGGGGTCCTCAGAAATATTAGCATGTCACATAGCTCTTTTTTGCTCTCAGCAGCACCCAGACATCTACCTAGAGTATGTCCAGTTCCTTCAGTGCCCCAAGCTGGCACTGAACAAATAAATACTCATTCCTCAGGCAGCTCCTGAAAAGCCAGAATTCTGGACACACACTCCATTCTTCTTCTCTCTGAGGGAGAGGCCACCAAGCTATATCGCCTTCTGTCTGCTGTGCCACGGGTCCTCTGGAACAGCAGCATGCCATACAGCTTTTTTTGGTTCTCAGTGGCCCCCAGGTATCTAGAGTATGGCAGGTCCCATCAGCAGAGAGAGGTGAGAAAGAAGCCCGTCCTCCAGGCAGGCTTAAGGTCCAGTATACTTTTTCCCTCCATGGGGAGAAGCTGGGAACTGGGAGTTTCCCCCAGATCACAAGGTGGTGTGCCAGAGGGTAGGACTCTGCCAAGACAGTGCCACAAATTTCCCAAGCAACTGCAGTGCAGCTGGTTGTGTACTTGCCAGGGGTGCAGGTGCCTCTTGGCTGCTTTCTGGATTTCTCACAAAAGGAACTGGTCCGAGTATTGTTGTTGAAATGGTGTCTCTGTGGGAAAAAGAAGGTCTGGTGCTTCCTATTCTTCCATCTTGTTGATGTTACCCCAGATTTTCTGCACGTTTAACATATTTTCTTCCTTTCTTTGTTATGGTGGTAAATCACATGGATAAGTTTTCTAATCAAACTTTTTATTTCTGGGATTTCCTGGCTTATTCATGACTTTTTAAAATACATTGTCTGATTAGATTTACCAAGGGTTTGGAAATCAGTGTTACAACTATGTTCACATTAATTTCCATTTCTAACATTTTTTTATCTTGTATTGTCAAAGTTACATTACCCTCATAAAATTAGAAGGAATTTGTTTCTACTTTTTCTACTCTTTGGAAAACTGTGTACGCCTAGTAGAACTTAAATGTGAAACTTAAATTTCAATTTCACCTAAGTGTTCATAATATAGTATTACTTCTTTTATTAAGAACTTTATTAAGGTATAGTTTACATACATAAAATTCACCCATTTTTTAAGTGTATGACTGAATGACTTTTAGTATGTTTATGCACTTGTGCAACTGTCACCACAGACTAATTTTGGAACATACCAGAAAGAAACCTCATGCCCATTAACAGACACTCCTCTCCCATCCCGGGGCCTACACAATCACTAACCTAAATTCTGTCTCTATAGATTTTGCCTTTTCTGGACATTTCATAAATGAAATATTACTATATGTGGTCTTCTGTGACTATTTCTTCCATTTAGCATGTTTTCAAAGTTCATCATTCATGTTGCAGCATGTGTCACTACTTCAATCCTTTGTATTGCAGAGCAATAATCCACTGTACGGATATTTTGTTTCTCTATTCATCAGTTGATGTGCATTTGGGTTGTTTCCACTTTTGGGCTATTATGAATAATGCTACTATAAACATTCATGTACACATTTTTGTGTGAACTTATGTTTTCACTTCTCTTGGGTATATATCTAGGAATGAAATTGCTGGGTAATATGGTAATTCTACATTTTACCTTTTGAGGAACTGCCAAACTGTTTTCCAAAATACCTGTTCCATTTTACATTCCCATCAGCAATGTATAAAAGTTCCAATTCATTTACATCCTCATCAACACGGGTTATTGTTCGTCAATTTATTAGTTTCAGTGATCCAACTTTGGTTTTTCTTGATCATGTCTACTGCATCTTTGCTTTCTACAATATTAACTTTTACCCTTATGTTAATATTTCCTTCTTTCTATTTTCCTTGGGTTTATTCAATTCCTCATTCTTAAATTGAATGGTTAGCTGATCAAAATTTAGCTTTTCTGTAGTTTTAGTATAAGTATTTAAAGGTATACATTTCCATATAGGTACCAGTTTGCCTGCATTCTATAAGTTTTGATATGTATTGTTTCATTATCATTTAGTATGAAGTATTTTCTCAATTTTCATTTTACCTTCTTCTTTGACCCATTAGTTATTCAGAAATGTCTCTATAAGTTTGCATCAGAATTTTTAAACTTAACTTTTTAAATTGATTTCTAATTTCACTTGTGTTAGGCAATATTTTTAATATGATACAAAATTTTTGAAATTTGTAGAGAGCTGTGTTTTGGCCTAGTAATGTGACCATTTTTGGTAACTATTTAGAGCAAGACTTTTTATTACTTTCTTCAAATAATGTATACCCTTAATGACTTTTTTTCAGCTTTATCTTAAAAGTACTGAAGTTATCAATTTTTACATTACTTATTTTGAGCCTAAGTTATTAAATGTTTATATTTTAGAAGCTTTCTGATTCCCTTAATAGCAAAACTCATTGAAATAACTAAAATACATGCACATTTAATTACATTCTTCAATTATTCTCCTTCTCTTCTCATTTCTCAGTTCTTCTCATGGAGTCATCCTATCCTAATCAGCAGCATTTGACAGACGGTTGTTCACGCCTCAAAATAGTTTCATCATTTGGCTTCTTCAATACTCTTTTCTCTTGGTTTTCTTTCTAGTTAACTGGCCTCTCCTTTTCTGGACCTTCCTCATCTGCCCAAACTCTAAGGGTTGGAGGCCCCAGGGCTCAGACCTGGTACCTCTTTTTTTTCCTATTTGCCTTCATTCCCTAGGTGATCCCATCCAGTCTCATGTTTTTAAATATAATCTAAATCCTCCTAACTCCAAAATTCATACCTCCAGCCCAGCCCTCTCCTCTAAATTTTATACTCAGTTATCCTACTGCTCACTTGATATCTTCATTTCAGTGACAAACTGCACTTGGCTACAATGGTAAGCTGTCAATATGATTTTTAGCCCCTAGGGTTTTACATTTATTTTTTGGCAAATTCTGGTGTGCATTTATAAGAATAATTGTTATATTTTAATCCAACTTTGTTGGTATGTTTTCATATAAGGTTCCCACTACCCCACAATAATTAGTATATTATATTGTCAAATATATTCTATCATCAACTTTCTGCTCACTTTAATTAGAATCCTCACTGGTACCTTAAAGACTTAACTTTTTAAACTTTTCCCTATATGATTGGTCATCAAACTCTGTGTGTTAAACCAATGCAAAATCTCCTGCTTTTTTTCTAACTTTTTCTGCTTCTATTAGTATTGTCTAAATACTTATCATCTTTTGCCTTGATATTTAAACTATCTCTTATCTAGCTACTTGCATTGAATTTCTGTTCTCTTGAACTTTAGTATCAGTCCTCACTGTATATCAGAAGCATCTGGGAGCTTTCAAAAACTAGCAAGGTGCAGGGACCACCCCAGTTATTTTAATTTAATTGGTCTAGCATAAGACCTGGGCATAGGTATTTTTAAAACTCCCCAGGTGAGGACAGCATGCAGCTAGGGTTGAAAACCACAGATATATTGGATTACTCATTAGTCTCAACAATCTACTTTCTCACCTTGATGCTTTTCCAAGCTTTCTTTCTTCTAATGATTTTGTTCTACACACAAACCTTTCAAAATCAAATCAAATTTTAAGTCTAAGCCCAAATGCCATCACCTTCAAAAGCCTTACTAAATAATGACATCAATGAATAACAGTCTGTCTTTGTCCACTACATGTCCATGGTATATACTACATACATTCTATATATATAAGAGCTTCCTTGTACAATGGTACACATGTCCAACTTCCCTAATGTATCTTATACAGTGGACAAGGATCATGTTTAATTCATTATTGAATATCCCATTATTAGAGAGTCTTACATGTATTTGGTGCATTAAACTAAATTGAATTATAACCAATATAAACATACATAACTATCCATGTGCAAACCAATATTTGAGGCATTTAAAATCAAACACTAAAATATATGCATATTTAAAAATCATAATAATCCCATAGTGAGAAAAATGTTATAATTTGTCATTTCCAGTTATGTTGATATTTTAATGAGAGATACTTTCCTAAAAGTATATTGATACAAAGTGAAAACACTACTAGGAATATAAGACTGTGCAGTATATTATAACACTGGTTCATTATAAACAGCGATTAAATTTCTAAGTGATGTTTTCAGGTCACATTTTCTTAATATTTTCTGTGGTAAGATCACAAGTGAATCTGAAAACAGTATAGGGAGTATGATTTTACAGTACATTGTGTTCTGAGTGATAATGATAGTTCCTAACAAAGTCTAATAAAAGGCACAGACATTCTGTTACAAATATCACTTGGTTCATCTAGAAGATAGGACGTAGGAATAAGACGGTCACGTCCAATTCCACGTGGATTGTCAGCTCGGATCCTGGTTTTTGCACAGTTTACCTTTCGAACATGATCCGAGTGACATTTCACAAATTCCTGGATAAATGTTGCTACACTCTGCTAGGAGAGAGACAGGCTATGTCATGCACAGATCAATAATAGCACTGTGTTTCATCAGCCTCAAAATCAAAAGTGCTTCATCTGGCAAAAGCCATGGCCCTAGAGAATCTGACATATATAAACTGAATACCCTACAAGGAATGTGTACTACACAAGCTATTGGGGTAAGATAAAAGAAAACTCTGGAGATTAACAATGAAGTACAATAAGAGAGTACTAGTTTTCTACTTCATTATTACGAGAGGCATGAAAACAGATCATAAAAATGGAAATGAGGCTATTTAAAATTCTACAATTCCTGACAGAAAAAAAATGGGTCCTGAACAATAAACACCTTGAATCTTTTTAATAAAGGCTGTTATGTAAATAAATATAAAGCAAAGACAAATATAAGTTTAGGATACAATAGTAACCATATAAATCTCTGTAGACGAAAATGGTGTTTTGGAGATCCACAAAATACAAAATTATACAGTTTACTTCAGACTTAGTAGTTATCATGTTCAATGTTTATTTGCTAAATTAACCTAAAGACCCAAAGTATTTGTTGACTAGGTTATGCTCTGTGGTTTTTAATGCCAGATTCTGACACTTGGCAAAAGTCCTTTATTTGGGGATATATTAAACTTATTTAAGATTAATTCGTTTATGTAATTGGACAAGAGACGAAGCAAACTTGAAAACTCAAATCCTAAAATGAACCTGCTTTGTTTCAGATGGATGTTACCAAAAAAGTTTCTGAGAAGAAAAATCTGCTGTTGCAGAATTTAGCTGTATCTGATTCAGGGGGCAGGGGAATCAAGAATTCATCAAGACTCTCCTCCCCACGGTCCAGGCAGCTGGTCGACTAGGCCGTTGGCCCTCAAGCGGTGCCTTGTCCCTTATTTAGCTCTGGGGAGTGCCTGGCAGACATGAGGGCTGTAGAAATGGACTTGGGGGGCAGACGGGTAAAATTACTTTAGAAGGTGCACTTCCTACCTGTACGAATCCTCTTCTCCTGGGGCTTGTGGATGGAAGAGTTTTAAAGGGTGGATGGATAGTTTGTGAGGAAGGATGGTTGAGACGTCAGAGGCCTGCAATGTGAGTCACAAAAGAGTCTAGAATGGCCTTTCGGCTTAGATGGAAGTAGGCTCTGTGCATCAGTCCCAGAAGACTTGCCCAAGAAGAGGTTCAGACAACAGAAAATAATCCTAAGCAATTGTACAGTGGGTTTCCACTGAAAGTGATTTTTGCTGAATTTGGAGGATATAAAGTTGTAAGCATTGAATCTCTGAATGAAGTTCATCCATCTGAAGGATCTTCAAGATGGCACAGGAGTAAGACGTGGAGATCACCTTCCTCCCCATAAATACATCAAAAATACATCTACATGTGGAACAACTCCTACAGAACACCTACGGAACACAGGCAGAAGACCTCAGAATTTCCAAAAGGCAAGAACTCCCCATGTACCTGGCCATGTCGCTGACAGGGTCTTGGTGCTCCGGCCAGGTGTCAGGCCTGAGCCTCTGAGGTGGGAGAGCTGAGTTCATGACATCTGTCCACCAGAGACTTCCCCGCCCCTCATAATATCAATAGGTGAGAGTTCTCCCACAGATCTCCATCTCAATGCTAAGACCCAGCTCCACTCACCGACCAGCAAGCTACAGTGCTGGACACCCCATGCCAAACAACTAGCAAGAAAGGAACACAACCCCACCCATTAGCAGAGAGGCTGCCTAAAATCATAATAAGTTCAAAGACACCCCAAAACACACCACCAGACGCAGTCCTGCACACCAGAAAGATAAGATCCAGCCTCATTCATCAGAACACAGGCACCAGTTCCCTCCAAAAGGAAGCCTACACAACCCACTGAACCAAACTTACCCAGTGGGAGGAGACAGCAAAAACAACAGGAACTATGAACTTGCAGCCTGTGAAAAGGAGACCCCAAACACAGTAAGTTAAGCAAAATGAAAAGACAGAGAAATACAAAGCAGCTGATGGAGCAAGGTAAAACCCACCAAACCAAACAAATGAAGAGGAAATAGGCAGTCTACCTGAAAAAGAATTCAGAGTAATGATAGTAAAGATTATCCAAAATCTTGGAAATAGAATGGAGAAAATAAAAGAAACATTTAACAAGGACCTAGAAGAACTAAAGAGCAAACAAACAAGGATGAACAACACAGTAAATGAAATTAAAAATTCTCTAGAAGGAATCAGTAGCAGAATAACTGAGGCAGAAGAAAGGATAAGGGACCTGGAAGATAAAATAGTGGAAATAACTACCACAGAGCAGAATACAGAGAAAAGAATGAAAAGAATTGAGAACAGTCTCAGAGACCTCTGGGACAATATCAAGTGCACCAACATTTCAATTATAGGGGGCTCAGAAGAAGAGAAAAAGAAAGGGACTGAGAAAATATTTCAAGAGATTATATTGAAAACTTCCCTCATATGGGAAAGGAAATTGTCAATCAACTCCAGGAAGCACAGAGTCCCATACAGGATAAATCCAAGGAGAAACACGCCAAGATACATATTAATCAAAAAATCAAAAATTAAATACAAAGAAAAAATATTGAAAGCAGCAAGGGAAAAGCAACAAATAACATAAAAAGGAATTCCCATAAGGTTAACAGCTGATCTTTCAGCAGAAACTCTGCAAGCCAGAAGGGAGTGGCAGGACATATTTAAAGTGATGAAAGGGAAAAACCTACAACCAAGATTACTCTACCCAGCAGGAATCTCATTCAGATTCAATGGAGAAAATAAAACCTTTACAGACAAGCAAAAGAGAATTCAGTACCACAAAACCAGCTTTACAACAAATGCTAAAGGTACTTCTGCAGGCATGAAACACCAGAGAAGGAAAAGACATACAACTACCCAAAACAATTAAGAAAATGGTAGTAGGAACATACATGTTGATAATTACCTTAAATGTAAATGGATTAAATGCTCCAACCAAAAGACACAGACTGGCTGAATGGATAGAAAAACAAGGCCTATATATATGCTGCCTACAAGAGACCCACTTCAGACCTAGGGACATGTACAGACTGAAAGTGAGGGCATGGAAAAAGATGTTCCCTACAAATGGAAATCAAAAGAAAGCTGGAGTAGCATTTCTTATATCAGACAAATTAGACTTTAAAATAAAGACTATTACAAGAGACAAAGAAGGACACTACAGAATGATCAAGGGATCAATCCAAGAAGAAGATATAACAATTTTAAATATTTATGCACCCAACATTGGAGCACCACAATACACAAGGCAAATGCTAACAGCCATAAAAGGGGGAATTGACAGTAACACAATCACAGTAGGGGAATTTTAACACCCCACTTTCAACATGGACAGATCATCCAAAATGAAAAAATATAAGGAAACACAAGCTTTAAATGACACAACAGACCAGACAGACTTAATTGATATTTTTAGGACATTCCACCTGAAAGTGGAAGAATATACTTTCTTCTCAAGTGTACATGGAATGTTCTCCAGAATAGACCACATATTGGGTCACAAATCAAGCCTTGGAAAATTTAAGAAAACTAAATAGTATCAAGCATCTTTTCTGACCACAACGCTATGAGACTAGAAATCAATTACAGGAAAAAAAACAGTAAAAAACACAAATCCATGGAGGCTAAACAGTGCACTGCTAAATAAGCAAGAGATCACTGAAGAAATCAAAGAAGAAATTAAAAAAACCCGAGAAACAAATGACAAGGAAAACACGACAATCCAAAACCTATGGGAAGCGGCAAAAGGAGTTCTAAGAGGGAAGTACATAGGATTTCAAGTTCACCTCAAGAAACAAGAAAAATCTCAAATAAACAATGTAACCTTACACCTAAAGCAACTAGAAAAAGAAAAACAAAGAAAACCCAAAGTTAGGAGAAGGAAAGAAATCATAAAGATCAGAATAGAAAGAAATGAAATACAAAAGAAGAAAATGATAGCAAAGATCAATAAAACTAAAATTTGGTTCTTTGAGAAGATAGACAAAATTCATAAAGCTTTAGCCAGACACATCAAGAAAAAAAGGGAGAGGACTCAAATCAATGAAATTAGAAATGAAAAAGGAGATATTACAACTGACACTGCAGAAATATAAAAGATCATAAGAGACTATTATAAGCAACTATATGCCAATAAAATGGACAACCTGGAAGAAAGGGACAAATTCTTGGAAAAGTACAACTTTCCAAGACTGAACAAGGAAAAATTAGAAAATATAAACAGACCAATCACAGGTAATGAAATTGAAACTAATTAAAAATCTTCCAGGGCTTCCCTGGTGGCACAGTGTTTAAGAAAATGCCTGCCAATGCAGGGGACATGGGTACGATCCCTGGTACGGGAAGATCCCAAGTGCTGCAGAGCAACTAAGCCTATGTGCCACAACTACTGAGCCTGTGCTCTAGAGTCTGTGCGCCACAACTACTGAAACCTGCGCGCCTAAGAGCCTGTGCTGCACAGCAAGAGAAGCCACCAAAATGAGAAGCCTGTGCACTGCAAAAAGAGTAGCCCCTCTTCGCCGCAACTGGACAAAGCCCGCATGCAGCCATGAAGACACAACAAGGCCAAAAATAATAATCAATAAATAAAATAAATACATTTATAGAAAACAAAATCTTCCAGCAGAGAGGGTGTGGAGAAAATGGAACCCTCTTGCACTGTTGGTGGGAATGTAAATTGATACAGCTACTATGGAGAACAGTATGGAGGTTCCTTAAAAAACTAAAAATAGAACTACCATACGACCCAGCAATCCCACTACTGGGCATATACCCTGAGAAAACCATAATGCAAAAAGAGTCATGTACCACAATGTTCATTGTAGCACTATTTACAGTAGCCAGGACATGGAAGCAACCTAAGTGTCCATCAACAGATGAACGGATAAAGAAGATGTGGCACATATATACAAAGTAATATTACTCAGCCATAAAAAGAAATTCAGTTATTTGTAGTGAGGTGGATGGACCTAGAGTCTGTCATACAGAGTGAAGTAAGTCAGATGTAGAAAAACAAATATCATATGCTAACACATATATATGGAATCTAAAAAAAAAAAAGGTTCTGAAGAACCTAGGGGCAGGACAGGAATAAAGACATAGAGACTGGACTTGAGGACACAGAGAGAGGGAAGGGTAAGCTGGGACGAAGTGAGAGAGTAGCACTGATACATATACACTACCAAATGTAAAATAGATAGCTAGTGGGAAGCAGCTGCATAGCACAGCAAGATCAACTTGGTACTTTGTGACCACCTAGAGGGGTGGGATAGGGAGAGTGGGAGAGAGACACAAGATATGGGGATATATGTATATGTATAGCTGATTCACTTTGTTATAAAGCAGAAATTAACACAACGTTGTAAAGCAATTATACTCCAATAAAGATGTTAAGAAAAATAAAAAAACATAAAAAAAAAATCTTCCAGCAAATAGAAGTCCAGGACCAGATGGCTTCACAGGTGAATTCTATCAAACATTTAGAGAAGAGTTAACACCTACCCTCCTCAAACTCTTCCAAAAAATTGCAGAGGGAGGAACAATCTCAAACTCGTTTTATGATGCCATCATCACCCTGATACCAAAACTAGACAAAGATACTACAAAAAAAGAAAATTATAGACCAATATCAATGATGAACATAGATGCAAAAATATTCAATAAAATACTAGCAAATAGAATCTGACAACACATGAAAAGGATCATACACGATGATCAAGTGGGATTATCCCAGGGATGCAAGGATTCTTCAATAAACGTAAAACAATCAATGTGATACACCATATTAACAAATTAAAGAATAAAAACCATATGAACATCTCAATAGATGTAGAAAAAGTTTCTGACAAAATTCAACACCCAATTATGATAAAAACACTCCAGAAACTGGGCACAGAAGGAACCTCCCTCGACATAATAAAAGGTATATATGACAAACCCACAGCAAATATCATTGTCAATGGTAAAAAACTGAAAGCATTTCTTCTAAGATCAGGAACAAGACAAGGATGTCCACTCTTGCCACTATTATTCAACATAGTTTTGGAAGCTTTAGCCACTACAATCAGAGAAGAAAAAGAAATAAAAGGAAACCAAATCGGAAAAGAAGAAGTAAAACTGTCACTGTTTGCTGATGATATGATACTATACATAGAAAATCCCAAAGATGTGACCAGAAAACTACTAGAGGTAATCAATGAATTTGGTAAAGTAGCAGGATACAAAATTAATGCACAGAAATTTCTTGCATTACACTATACACTGACATTATACACTAACAAAGAAAGATCAGAAAGAGAATTTAAGGAAACAATTCCATTTACCGTCGCAACAAAAAAATAAAATACCTAGGAATAAACCTACCTAATGAGGCAAAAGACCGGTAATCAGAACACTATAAAACACTGATGAAAGAAATCAAAGATAACATAAAGAGATGGAAAGATATACCACGCTCCTGGATTGGAAGAATCAATACTGTGAAAATGACTATACTACCCAAAGCAATCTACAGTTTCAATGCAATCCCTATCAAATTACCAATGGCAATTTTCACAGAACTAGAACTAGAAATTTTACAATTTGTATGGAAACACAAAAGACCCCGCATAGCGAAAGCAATCTTGAGTAAGAAAAACGGAGCTGGAGGAATCCAGCTCCCTGACTTCAGACTATACTACAAAGCTACACTAATCAAGACAGTATGGTACTGGCACAAAAACAGAAATATAGATCAATGGAACAGGATAGAAAGTCCAGAGGTAAACCCATGCACATATGGTCACCTTATCTATGATAAAGGAGTCAGGAATATACACAGTGGAGAAAAGACAGCCTCTTTAATAAGTGGTTCTGGGAAAAATGGATAGACAAATCAAAAAGAATGAAATTAAAACACACCCTAACACCATACACAAAAATAAACTCAAAATGGATTAAAGACCTAAATGTAAGGCCAGACACTATAAAACTCTTAGAGGAAAACACAGGTGGAACACTCTATGACATAAGTCACAGGTAGATCCTTTTTGACCCACCTCCTGGAGAAATGGAAATGAAAACAAAAATAAACAAATGGGACCTAATGAAACTTCAAAGCTTTTGCACAGCAAAGGAAACCTTGAACAAGACGAAAAGACAACCCTCAGAATGGGAGAAAATATTTGCAAACGAAGCAACTGACAAAGGATTCATCTCCGAAATATACAAGCAGTGGGCCTCCCTGGTGGTGCAGTGGTTGAGAGTCCGCCTGCCGATGCAGGGGACATGGGTTCGTGCCCTGGTCCGGGAAGATCCCACATGCCATGGAGCGGCTGCACCCGTGAGCCATGGCCACTGAGCCTGCGCATCCAGAGCCTGTGCTCCACAACAGGAGAGGCCACAACAGTGAGAGGCCCCCGTATCGCAAAAAAAAAAAAAAAAAAAAAAAGGCAGAAGACCTAAAAAGACATTTCTCCAAAGAAGATATACAGATTACCGATAAACACATGAAAGAATGCTCAGTATCACTAATCATTAGAGGAATGCAAATCAAAACTACAATGAAGTATCACCTCACACTGGTCAGAATGGCCATCATCAAAAAATCTACAAACAATAAATGCTGGAGAGGGTGTGGAGAAAAGGGTACTCTCCTGCACTGTTGGTGGGAATTTAAATTGATACAGCCAGTATGGAGAACAGTATGGAGTTTCCTTAAAAGCTAAAAATAGAACTACCGTATGACCCAGCAATCCCACTACTGGGCATATACACCGAGAAAACCATAATTCAAAAAGATACACGTACCACAATATTCACTGCAGCACTATTTACAGTAGCCAGTACGTGGAAGAAACCTAAATGTCCATCAATAGATGAATGGATAAAGAAGATGTGGAGCATATATACAATGGAATATTACTTGGCCATAGAAAGGAATGAAATTGAGTTTTTGGTAGTGAGGTGGATGGACCTAGAATCTGTCATACAGAGTGAAGTAAGTCAGAAAGAGAAAAACAAATATCGTATGCTAACCCATATATATGGAATTGAAAAAAGCGGTACTGATGAACCTAGTGGCAGGGCAGGAATAAAGACACAGATGTAGAGAATGGACTTGAGGGTACAGGGTGGGAAGGGGAAGCTGGGATGAAGTGAGAGAGTAGCACTGACATATATACATTACCAAATTGTAAAATGGATGGCTAGTGCGAAGCTGCTGCATAGCACAAGGAGATCAACTTGATGCTTTGTGATGACCTAGAGGGGTGCGATAGGGAGGCTCAAGAAAGAGGGGATATGGGGATATATGTATACATATAACTGATTCACTTTGTTGTATAGCAGAAACTAACACAACATTGTAAAGCATTTATAGTCCAATAAAGATATGAAAAAAAAAAATAAAAGAGTCTGCCTGCCAATGCAGGGGACATGGGTTTGAGCCCTGGTCCAGGAAGATCCCACATCTTGCAGAGCTACTAATCCTGCGTGCCGCAACTACTGAGCCTGCGCTCTAGAGCTCGTTAGCCACAACTACTGAGCCCACGACCCACAACTACTGAGCCTACGACCCACAACTACTGAAGCCTGCACACCTAGAGCCTGTGCTCCGCAACGAGAAGCCGCCGTAATGAGAAGCCCGTGCACCACAATGAAGAGTAGCCTCTGCTAGCCACAACTAGAGAAAGCCTGCGTGCAGCAACGAAGACCCAACGCACCCAAAAAGAAGAAAAAATTAAGATTCTTTCATGTTATATTGTGTGTCAATATTTCACTAATATTGGTGATTTAATAATATTCCTTGTATGAATATATCACAATCTGTTTATCCGCTCACTAACAAACGGACATTTCTGTTGTTTCTACCTTTTGACTATTATTAATAATGCTGCTATGAATAATACTGCCTTAACATTGACTGTCTTCTTATATGGTGTCTTAAGGTAAGATAGAGGCAAGAGATTGGGTTTTCTCATTTCTTTTCTGAGCATGCACATAGCTCTATGAATGCATGTGTCCTCTAGATTCGCAAGAATATGTCAGAGCCTTTCAAAACTCTTATGGGCATCTCATTCCCCATTCAAGCTATTTGGTTAATATATTGTTTGACGAAAACTGGAATCCATCACCCTCAGGCAACCTGAAGTTAAGACACTTGCCTGTACTGTAGCTGACAACCCCATCCACCAACCCCTCCCTGCCAAGAAGAGAGCTGTCCACACTGAATGAGATCAGAGTGGCTGGGGTCTTCCAGAGAACCAATGGATAGAGCAAATAATGACAATTAATTGGGAATGAGGCTTTCAAGGAGCTCCAGTTCCATTCTGCTTCTTCTGGTAGCTGCCAGGATGCATGGGGAACATTCACTATTATTTTTCCAAGACTATTGCTGACCTGGGACAAATTAAAATGCCTGTTCCATCAAAGTTTCCTGTTCTTATCTAGACACATTTATTTTTCTTGAATTAACACTCCTTAGATCCTTGCAAGTATGGTTAATTTCCAGAGTTTCACTGAAGAATTGTAAGTGATCCCTAATATGCACACAGAGTCTCTATAAAATGCTTTATAGTTTTCATGTAAAATACCTCTGCTTGATCTTCAATCTTTTTAAAGATAAGGAATTCATCTTTTCAGCTTAGAAAACCTGTAACTTCCTTGAACCATCTATTAATTCCCTTAGGAATATTACATTAACGCTTAGAAGACTTGGTTCTGTACCCAGTGTTATGAAAATGTTGATTCTCAACAATTTTTGCCCTTTTTTCCATTGTTTTTATGGAAGAGTATATTTTCAAAGTCCTTACACTAATAGTGATATATGCTACAACATGGATGAACTTTGAAAACATTATGCTAAGTGAAAGAAGCCAGACACAAAAGGCCAGGTATTGTTGATTCCATCTATATTAAATGTCTAGAATACGCAAATCCAAATAAACAGAATGTAGATTAGTGATTGCCTAGGGCTCAGAGAGATGGAGAAATGGAAGGATGGTAAGCAAAGGGTTCAGGGTCTCTTTTTGACGTTATGAAAATGTTCTAAAATTGATTTTGGTGAAGGTTGCACAACTTTGTCCATATTGTAACAACCACTGAATTAAATGATAGAATTGTCTGGTATGTGAATTACGTTTCATTAAAGTTACTGCCAAAAACAATAATAGTGGGTGATTTTACCCACTCTCAATAATTGATACTTCATTTACCTCACTCTCAATAATTGACAAAACTGAACAGAAAACCAGCAACAACAGAAGAGGTGAACATCAGTATTAACCAACTACATGTAAGAGATATATATAGAACACCCAACCCAACAACAGCAAAATACAAATTCTTATCAAGTGCAAATGGAACATTCTCCAAGATCTACTATATGTTAGGTCACAAAACAAGTCTTAATACATTTATAAAAACCAGATCATAGAAAGTAACTTCCAGTGTAAGTGTGGAACATGGGTCAAGATTGGGTATAAGTCCACTCTTGGAATAAAGGCCAAACACAGTTCCTGTTAGTACAACTAGTATACCACTAATCTTTATAAGTAAAACATTTCTAAGCATTGCTTGAATCAAACCACTAGATATTGGAAGTAGGGAATTTATAATTCAAAATTATGTGTGATAGTGGTTTAAAAAGTATTTTCTAGAATGATGAAAATATTACTTCTGTGTAAACAATAAATCATTCCTTATACACACAAATACCTTTAAGAATGGATACTTGAGCAGTCTCCCAAGGCAATAGAAATAAAAGCAAAAATAAACAATAATATTGGGAACTAATCAAACTTACAAGCTTTTGCACAGCAAAGGAAACCATAAACAAAACAAAAAGACAACCTACCAACTGGGAGAAAATATTTGCAAGTGGTGTGACCAACAGAAGCTTAATTTCCAAAATATACAAACAGATCATACAATTCAATAACAACAAAGGCAAAGAAAAATTCAATCAAAAAAGGGCAGAAGACCTAAGTAGACATTTCTCCAAAGAAGACATACAGATGGCTCATAGGCACATGAAAAGATGCTCATCATTGTTAATTATTAGAGAAATGAAAATCAAAACTGCAATGAGGTACCAACTCACACCAGTCAGAATGGCCACCATCAAAAATTTACAAATAACAGATGCTGGAGAGGGTGTGGAGAAAAGGGAATCCTCTTACACTGATGGTGGGAATGTACATTGTTGTAACCACTATGGAAAATAGTATGGAGGTTCCTCTAAAAACTAAAAATGGAGTTGCCATGTGATCCAGCAATCCCACTCCTGAGGATATACCCAGACAAAACTGTAATTCAAAAAGATACATGCACCCCTATGTTCAGAGCAGCACTATTTACAATAGCCAAGACATGGAAACAACCTAAATGTCCATTGACAGATGAATGGATAAAGATGTGGTATACACACACACACACACACACACACACACACACACACACACACACACAATGGAATATTACTCAGCCATTAAAAAGAATGAAATAATGCCATTTGCAGCAACACAGTTGGACCTAGGGATTTTCATACTAAGAGAAGTAGGTCAGAAAGAGAAAGTCAAATACCATATGATATCACTTATATATGAAATCTAAAATACAACACAAATGAACATATCTATGAAACAGAAGAGACTCAGAGACACAGAGAACTTGTGGTTGCCAAGGGGGAGGAGGGGTAGGGAAAGGAAGGATTGGGAGTTTGGGATTAGTAGACGCAAACTATTATATACAGGATGGATAAACAAGGTCCTGCTGTATAGCACAGGGATTACATTCAATTCCTTGTGATAAAACCATAACAGAAAGGCATATGAAAAAGAATATATATGTATAATTGAGTCACTTTGCTGTCAGCAGAAATTAACACAACATTGTAAATCGACTATACTTCAATAAAAAATTTTTAAAAAGAATAGAGACTTAAGGAATAATCTGTTCTTTTTTATTTGCTTTAAGATTAAATTATGATAACCAGCAGTAAGGTATACTGTGTCTAAAAATTGTTACAGAAAACTCAGCTCACCTGAGTAAAAATATATGTGCTATAGGAACACATTAATATAGATATTTAAATTAAAATCTTCACATTTTATACTAGTATTTGCGAAGAAGAGCTGGGGCAATTACTAGTTAATAATGTGATTTATAATGATAAATGGAAAGTTTTAGACATGGGCAAATGGGCGAGCTAAATGAATTTATGGAGCCTGCTTTTAAAATCTAAGATATAACAGAATAAATATGACATAAAAATTTTAAGGTAAAGAAAAAAACTAAGTGGAAAAGGAATTCTAGTAAAATACTTGTCAAAAGATTTGGAAGACCTTATTTAAGAAATCTAGATATTAAACATTTCATCAGTTAGCAGTGTCTGGGAAATTTTTAAACTCATAGACATGTCTAACACAAATATGAACCAAACAACACATGTAAAACAAAATATCCATTTTTATAATATAGTCTACTGGAATTTATTTGTAAAGTTCCCTTTACCTTTATTGTCTGTCTGCTTGTTTGAAACCGCTGATCAGACACTTGCTGCTGGTGAAGGAGCTTTTCATTGACTTCTTTATATTCTTTAATAGACAGTTCTGCTGCTTTTTTGGCATTCAAAAGTACACTGTTCTGTTGTTGCAAGGATACTATACGTTCTCGTAATAAAATAATACTGCTATTTGACTTGTGGGCCATTATATTTTTCCAGTTTTCTCTGTTAACTATACAAAAAGAATGTTAATAATTTTTTTAAAAATCTCATTAAATTAAAAAGACATTGTTAATTTCATATGTATTCTTACCTCTGGTAGGACCTGTCGTATGTGAACTCTTTTGAATATTACTATTCTTCTTTTGAAAAGTTGGTTTTTTGGCATTCTTGTGAAAATAATTCTAAATTTGAAAGTTTCATAAAAATTAGATTATTACTCAATAACAATTTCAAGTGAACCAACATAGTATACAATATTTCTTTACTTAAAAACATATTTGTGCAGAGTTAAAAAATAAGTCTGGACAATAAAATTCTATAATTGATGCCAAGAACTCATAAATGAACATAATATGTGCACTAATGTTGACCTAGCAGGTAGAAGATAAGAATACAAAAATGAACCCAAAAGTAGTAGAAACTTAACCTATGAACAGTTTACAAAGCTAGGAGCAAAAATAGTAAAAGTGACAAAAATAAAATAACTATATTTAATAATGTATTCTCTGGGAATCTAGTTCCTTTTCTCAAATACTGTTCTCCATTGTAGAATGACAAATCCCTTCTTATAAATGAAGCTAAAATAATGTTGATGAAAATAAAGTAACTTTCCTTGAATCTGTATCTTTTCCTCATGACATTCCAACACACTGAGACTAAATAAAATGAAGCCATGTTGACTTTTGTTCCAAACTGTTTCACCGATCTATAAAAGCTTTCCCAAAACAAAAACTTAAATAGGAATATGTTTCAAAATATTATAAATCCTAATAATAAAATATGTTGTTTTGTTTAAGAATTTATTGCCCGGGAAACAGGAAAAATATCAACCTAGAAAACTATTTCTTTAAAAAAAGGAATTTTTTTCAAACAACCCAATTCAGGAACATATAAATAATTATAATAAAAATGGAAGGAAAAAATAAATTTGACCAAATGTTACTTTGACAACGAGCCATATATTTTATATCAACAGATATATAAACTATACTATATTATACATAAGGCATGGCCCTAAAGTAATAGAACTGATTTATTAACACAAATACCAGAAACTTCTAACTAAGATAGGGTTTTCCTTTAAACGAATTACTTTCCTTTAAACGAACTATGTTTCATTAAATATCTCATTTGAACTTGTCTTCAGAACCAGTATATAAGATATATTTTTAAATGTTTCATTCCCTTATTAAGATTCAGTTAACATTATGCACTGGTCATGTATCTACCACTATAAAAAGATCCAAAATAGAACTATCAAATTACCAATATTAGTTACCAGACTTGATATCAAATTAACTGGACCTAAAATAAAAAAGAGGCTTCCATTTCCAGTATTATTATTGATCAGAAATCCAGAAATATTCTTATACTTTTGAAGGAAGCACACTTAAAGCATGTTTTAAACATGACAAAGTGTTAAGGGAAATTCTGAGGCCAAAAATAAAGTAAAGCAAGAATTCAGAAGGATTTCCCTGGCGGTCCAGTGGTTATGATTCCAGGCTTTCGCTGCTGGGGGCCCAGGTTCAATCTCAGGGACTAAGATCCCACAAGCCGTGTGGTGCAGTGAAAAAAAAAAAGAATCCAGAGAGACAAGTGACAAGCAAAGTGGCTAGCAAAATATAGGACAACTCATAATCCCTTGTGACCTTGAAATTCAATTTAAATACCAAAGCAGAATATAGGAGGAAAGGAAAGAAAGCCTAGGCCCCAGCTCCAGATGAGAAATTGGAAGTCACAAAGCTAGGGCACTGTATATAGCAATAGCCTGTACCTTTTTTATTGCTGAGTAGTATTCTATGGTATCGATGTATCATAGTTTGATTAACCATTCAGCTATTAAAGAAAATTTTGGTCATTGCAGTTTTTAGCTATTAAAAATAAAGCTGTTATGACCATTCATGTACAAGCTTTTTAGGTAAACATAAATTTTCATTTCTATAAGTGTCCAAGAGTGAGAAAGCTGGGTTGTATGGTGAGCATATGATTAATTTTTTTTTTTTTAAAGAAACTGCCTACTGTTTCCCAGTGCTATACCACTTTATATTCACACAAGCACTGCATAAGAGATCCAGTTTCTCTGCATCCTTGTTAGCACTTGGTATTGTCACTATTTTTTATTTTAGGTGTTCTAACAGATGTGTATCTCATCAGGGTCTTAATCTGCATTTCCCTAATGGTTAATGATGTTGAATGTCTTTATGTGTGCGTACTTGCCATACATTTATTCTTTTCAGTGAAACGTCTGTTCATGTCTTTTGCCTGTTTTCTCCTTAGATTGTTTGATTTTCTACTGTTGAGCTTTAACAAAATCCTTATATATTCAAGATATCCGTCCTTTGTCAAATATATGATTTATAAATACTTCCTCCCAGTCTGTAGTATGCCTTTTTTTTTTTTTTTTTGCGGTACGCGGGCTTCTCACTGTTGTGGCCTCTCCCGCTGCGGATCACAGGCTCCGGACGCGCAGACTCAGCGGCCATGGCTCACGGGCCCAGCCGCTCCGCGGCACGTGGGATCTTCACGGACCGGGGCACGAACCCGTGTCCCCTGCATCGGCAGGCGGACCCCCAACCACTGCGCCACCAGGGAAGCCCTGTAGTATGTCTTTTTAATCCTCTTAATAGGGTCTTTCACAAAGCAAAAGTTCTTAATATTTCATGAAGTCAAAATTTGATGTTTTCTTTTAGGGATCATGCTTTTGGTAACATGTCTAAAAATTCTTCAGCAAGTCTTAACTCCCAGAGATTTTCCTTATGGTTCCTTCTGAAAGTTTTATAATTTGTTTTACACTTATATCTGTGATCTATTTCAAGTTAATTTCTGCATAAGATGTGAGGTTTAGGTATAGGTTTATTGTTTTTTGCCTAGGGATCTCCAGTTGTTCCAGCACTATTTGTTGAAAAGACTATCCTTCCTCTATTGAACTGCTTTTGCACACTTTTCAAAAATCAGTTGTTTTTCATACATGTGGAGCCACTTCTAAGTTCTATATCCATCATGTAAGTATTAAACCTTTCTTCCCCTCTTGGTGGGTGTTTGGTGTCACCAGTCCTGACATCAAATTGAGTGGTGGGGAATGATGACATCCTCTGTGGGGCAGACACAAAATAGTTATCTTATTTTTTGGTTAATTTCCCATTTGGTTCTTTTCTATATATTCTATTTCATTGATGAGAATTTCTATTTCATTCTTGAGATGTTCTATTTTTTCATTTGTTTCAAACCTGTTTGTAAATGCTTGTTGAAGCATTTTTAATGACAGCTACTTTAAAGTGCTGTCATATAATCTGTCTATGTCATCTTGCTGTTACCTTCTGTTGTTTCCTTTTTTTCATGCAAGTTGAGGTGTTCCTGGTTGCTAGGTATAATGAGTGATTTTCAGTTATATCCTGGACATTTTGGGTATTATGTTTCAAGACTCCATATCTTATTTAAATCTTTTGTTTTAGCAGGCTTCCTCTGATGCCACACTCATGGGGCAAGGAGGACCACCTCATTACCGCCAGTTGGGGATAGAAGTGCAGTCTCTGCTGACACCCTGGTTGGGGAGGGGCACCTCATTACTCTTGGTGGGGGTGAAAGTTCAGGCTCCCCACAGACCTCTGCTAATACCACCCTGGTTGGGAAATGGAGCAGGACTTTGTTTCTGCTCCTAACTTGGCCTCTCTTGACACAGTGCGGAGGGTGTGGGAGGTTTTACAGATACGCGAGGTAATGAAAGTCCGAATTTCTGCACTTCACCTCTGAAATCTAGAGGAACCCTGCTAGGAAACAAAAGGGGCATCTCTTTATTGCTGGATAGAGGTAGATGTCCAGCTCCCCATGTGGTCTCTAATGACATAAATTGAGGGAGTCATTACCATTGGCCCCTCACTGGGCCCTGTTAGAAGGAGGAGGGATGCCTTCTTATAGCCAGGTGAGAGTGAAAGTGTAGGTTCCCCACTAGGTCTTTACTGGTGGGGGTAGCTGTAGGGTTGTAATTTTTTCTGTGGTGTTCGGCTAGAGTAGTACAGTTATTGTGTAAAAGTCTTCTGTCTTACTGGGCTGTCCATTTCCTAGTCCTTTGACTAGAGAGAACAGGGTTTTACAGGGGGCTTTTATCATCTAACCAATTGGCCTTTCCAAGTTGCAGGTTTCTTCAGCACCCAGGCCAGGATATGTCAGGCAAAATGAAAACCCAGAGAACTCACCAATCATGTTCTTCTTTCAGTGCTGAGATCCCTACCCAGTGTGTCTCCTCTCCACCTTTCAGAGTCTTCTCATAGTTTTATTATTAAATTTATATTTATACAGTCCCTATCAAAATCCCAAAGGATTGTTTGTGAGAAGCTGATTCTAAAGAGCCAAGGACCAAGAATACTGAAGAGACCCTTGAAAGAAAACAAGGTGGGAGACTTGCTCTATTATAAATCAGGAGTACTATACAATAATCTTAATGAGACAGTATGGTATAGATAAATATACTGATGGAACAGAAGAAAAAGTCTAGAGACATACCTGCATGTATATGCACGTGTGATTTACAGCAAAGTTGGTGCTGTTGAACAGTGGGGCAAAGTGTAAAACTTAATCCCTATCATTCATCACATGCAAAAATCAATGCCAGACAGACATAAAAATCAAAACAGTAAATCAGTTAAAATAGAAAAAGATAACAAGTAAGGTAGTATAAAAAATATCTAAGTTGAAGTAGGTAAAAAATAATTACAGAGAACATAAAAAGTGTTATTCATACAGGAAAAAAATTGTTAAATTTGACCACAATAGAATTATGATGTTCTATTCCCCAAAAGATTCCAATAAAAAAGGTGAAAAGGCATAGCATGGAGTAGGGCAAGATATCTACAGTGTATATAATCAACATAAGGCTCATATGTAGCATATGTAAGAACTCCTACAGATGAATAAGAAAAAGACGGACAACTCATTTGTAAATGGCACAGAGTTGAGGAAGCAATTCACTGAAGAATTCCAAATGGTCAATAATTGTAAGAAAGTATTATTTAACACTTTATTAGTAATCACACAACGTAAACTAAACCCACAATGATATACCTCAACATACAAACAAAAGTGGCTGAGATAAGAAGGACTAACATAACAAATGTTGATGAGAAGCAGTAAAAACGTTTACAGCCTGTTGGTGGGTACAACACTTTGGAAAATAGCAGTATCACCGAAAATCGTAGAAACAGTCTATGGTGCAGTAATTCTATCCCCTAGGGATTTCATTACAGACACGTCCATACCAGTACAGTGGAAGACATTTACAAGAATATTCATTGCAACATTATTTGCAAGAAATCCAAACTGAAGCAACCCAAAATTCAGCAATAGAATGGATAAATAAACTGTGATATATTCGGACAATGAAATACTATATACAACAAAAAAAATGAATGAACTCCACATAACACTGAATAAAATAAGGCAAGAAACAAAAGAAGACATACCTTATAGATTCCATAAAGTTCAAAAGCAGGCAAAATTAACCATAATATTAGAAGAAATAAAATTATAAAGAAAAGAAGGGGAGTGATTAAAGGTAAGATAATGGTTACCTTTGAGTGAGGGAGAAGTTCTATTTCCCAAACCCAATTGGTACAATTTGATCAACTGTTACTTTCGGACTGCCAACAATGTACACAGATCTACTCAAAGTAGTTTACACTAACACTCTCTTGTTTTATGAATAGAATTATGAGTTCCTTTTATTTATAAACTCATTAAGCAGCACAAAATCGACTGCAAATAAACAAAATTCACAATAATATAATGTATAACAAAATAGTTTTCTGTAAAATCTATTTATCAACCAACCACTCAATCAGCAGGTACTTAGAATATAATTCTTCATCATGGTAGTAACTAAAATAAACTTTTGTCATCCTGGAACTTTTTCCTCTAAAGTTCTGGCCAGATCTCAAATAATAAACACTTTGAATTAGGTTTTTAAAGAACCTTATATGTTACTTCAATGGTAATCTTTTTTTTTTAAACAAAATAAAATTACCTTTTTTCATTTTTTCACTGATTTACGTTGAATAGATAAAACTTTTGATGACATGATGTATCAATGATAAGAATTATTGAATAAGTTGTTTTGGAACATCAATATTTTAAGATTTAAAATATATTGGGGATGGGGGGTGCTTCAAGATGGTGGAGTAAGATGTGGAGGAGATCACCTTCCTCCCCACAAATACATCAGAAATACATCTACATGTGGAACAACTCCTACAGAACACCTACTGAAAACTGGCAGAAGACCTCAGACTTCCGAAAAGGCAAGAAACTCCCCACGTACCTGGCCGTGAGACTGACAGGGTCTTGGTGCTCCGGCCGGGTGTCAGGCCTGAGCCTCTGATGTGGGAGTGCCAAGTTCAGCACACTGGTCCACCAGAGACGTCCCGGCCCTGTGTAATATCAATCTGTGAGACCTCTCCCGGAGATCTCCATCTCAACGTTAAGACCCACCTCCTCTCAACGACCAGCAAGCTCCAGAGCTGGACACCCCATGCCAAACAACTAGCAAGACAGGAACACAACACCACCCATTAGCAGAGAGGCTGCCTAAAATCATACTATGTTCACAGACACCCCAGAAAACACCACCAGACCTGGACCTGCCCACCACAAAGACAAGATTCAGCTTCATCCACCAGACACAGGCACTAGTCCCCTCCAACAGGAAGCCTACACAACCCACTGAACCAACTTTAGCCACTGGGGACAGACACCAAAAACAACGAGAACTACGAACCTGCAGCCTGCAAAAAGGAGACCGCAAACGCAGTAAGATAAGCAAAATGAGCAGACAGAAAAACACATACCAGATGAAGGAGCAAGGTAAAAACCCACCAGACCTAACAAATGAAGAAGAAATAGGCACTCTACCTGAAAAAGAATTCAGAATAATGATAGTAAAGATGATCCAAAATCTTGGAAATAGAATAGAGAAAATGCAAGAAACATTTAACAAGGACCTAGAAGAACTAAAGAGGAAACAAGCAACAATGAAAAACCCAATAAATGAAATTTAAAATACTCTAGAAGGGATCAATAGCAGAATAACTCAGGCAGAAGAACGGATAAGTGACCTGGAAGATAAAATAGTGGAAATAACTACTGCAGAGCAGAATAAAGAAAAAAGAATGAAAAGAACTGAGGACAGTCTCAGAGACCTCTAGGACAACATTAAATGCACCAACATTCGAATTACAGGGGTCCCAGAAGAAGAAGAGAAAAAGAAAGGGACTGAGAAAATATTTGAAGAGATTATAGTGGAAAACTTCCCTAATATGGGAAAGGAAATAGTTAATCAAGTCCAGGAAGCACAGAGAGTCCCATAGAGGATAAATCCAAGCAGAAACACACCAAGACACATATTAATCAAACTATCAAAAATTAAATACAAAGAAAACATTAAAAGCAGCAAGGGAAAAACAACAAATAACACAGAAGGGAATCCCCATAACGTTAACAGCTGATCTTTTAGCAGAAACTCTGCAAGCCAGAAGGGACTAGCAGGACATATTTAAAGTGATGAAGGAGAAAAACCTAAAACCAAGATTACTCTACCCAGCATGGATCTCATTCATATTTGATGGAGAAATTAAAACCTTTACAGAAAAGCAAAAGCTCAGAGAGTTCAGCACCACCAAACCAGCTTTACAACAAATGCTAAAGAAACTTCTCTAGGCAAGAAACACAAGAGAAGGAAAAGACCTACAATAACAAACCCAAAACAATTAAGAAAATGGGAATAGGAACATACATATCGATAATTACCTTAAATGCAAATGGATTAAATGCTTCCACCAAAAGACACACACTGGCCTAATGGATACAAAAACAAGACCCATATATATGCTTTCTATAAGAGATCCAATTCAGACCCAGGGACACATACAGACTAAAAGTGAGGGCATGGAAAAAGGTATTCCATGCAAATGGAAATCAAAAGAAAGCTGGAGTAGCAATTCCCATATCAGACAACATAGACTTTAAAATAAAGACTATTATAAGAGATAAAGAAGGACACTACATAATGATCAAGGGATCAATCCAAGAAGAAGATATAACAATTATAAATATTAATGCACCCAACATAGGAGCACCTGAATACGTAAGTCAAATACTAAGAGCCATAAAAGGGGAAATCGACAGGAACACACTCATAGTAGGGGACTTTAACACCCCACTTTCACCAATGGACAGATCATCCAAAATGAAAATAAATAAGGAAACACAAGCTTTAAATGATACAATAAACAAGATGGACTTAATTGATATTTATAGGACATTCCATCCAAAAACAACAGAATACACATTTTTCTCAAGTGCTCATGGAACATTCTCCAGGATAGATCATATCTTTGGTCACAAATCAAGCCTTGGTAAATTTAAGAAAATTGAAATCGTATCAAGTATTTTTTCTGACCACAACGCTATGAGACTACATATCAATTACAGGAAAAGATCTGTAAAAATTACAAACACATGGAGGCTAAACAATACACTACTTAATAACGAAGTGATCACTAAAAAAATCAAAGAGGAAATCTAAAAATACCTAGAAACAAATGACAATGGAGACACGACGACCCAAAACCTATGGGATGCAGGAAAAGCAGTTTTAAGAGGGAAGTTTATAGCAATACAATCCTACCTTATGAAGCAGGAAAAATCTCAAATAAACAACCTAAGCTTGCACATGAAGCAATTAGAGAAAGAAGAACAAAAAAACCCAAAGTTAGCAGAAGGAAAAAATCATAAAGATCAGATCAGAAATAAATGAAAAAGAAATGAAGGAAATGATGGCTAAGATCAATAAAACTAAAAGCTGGTTCTTTGAGAACATAAGCAAAATTGATATACCATTAGCAAGACTCATCAAGAAAAAAAGGGAGAAGACTCAAATCAATAGAATTAGAAATGAAAAAGAAGTTACAGCTGACACTGCAGAAATACAAAGGATCATGAGAGATTACTACAAGCAACTATATGCCAATAAAATGGACAACCTGGAAGAAATGGACAAATTCTTAGAAAAGCACAGCCTTCCGAGACTGAACCAGGAAGAAATAGAAAATATAAACAGACCAATCACAAGCAGTGAAATTGAAACTGGGATTAGAAATCTTCCAACAAACAAAAGCCCAGGACTAGATGGCTTCAGAGGCGAATTCTATCAAACATTTAGAGAAGAGCTAACACCTATCCTTCTCAAACTCTTCCAAAATATAGCAGAGGGAGGAACACTCCCAAACTCATTCTACGAGGCCACCATCACCCTGAAACCAAACCAGACAAAGAGCAGAAAAAACGAAAACTACGGGCCAATATCACTGATGAACATAGATGCAAAAATCCTCAACAAAATACTGGCAAACAAAATCCAACAGCACATTAAAAGGATCATACACCATGATCAAGTGGGGTTTCTTCCAGGAATGCAAGGATTCTTCAGTATACGCAAATCAATCAATGTAATAAACCATATTAACCAATTGAAGGAGAAACCATCTCAATAGATGCAGAGAAAGCTTTCGACAAAATTCAACACCCATTTATGATAAAAACCCTGCAGAAAGTAGGCATAGAGGGAACTTTCCTCAACATAATAAAGGCCATATATGAAAAACCCAGAGCCAATATCATCCTCAATGGTGAAAAACTGAAACCATTTCCACTAAGATCAGGAACAAGACAAGGTTGCCCACTCTTTCCACTATTATTCAATGTAGTTTTGGAAGTTCTAGCCACAGCAATCAGAGAAGAAAAAGAAATAAAAGGAATCCAAATCGGAAAAGAAGAAGTAAAGCTGTCACTGTTTGCAGATGACATGATACTATACATAGAGAATCCTAACGATGCCACCAGAAAACTACTAGAGCTAATCAATGCATTTGGTAAAGTAGCAGGATCCAAAATTAATGCACAGAAATCTCTGGCATTCCTATACACTAATGATGAAAAATCTGAAAGTGAAATCAAGAAAACACTCCCATTTACCACTGCAACAAAAAGAATAAAATATCTAGGAATAAACCTACCTAAGGAGACAAAAGACCTGTATGCAGAAAATTATAAGACACTGATGAAAGAAATTAAAGATGATACAAATAGATGGAGAGACATATCATGTCCTTGAATTGGAAGAATCAACATTGTGAAAATGACTCTACTACCCAAAGTAATCTACAGATTCAATGCAATCCCTATCAAACTACCAATGGCATTTTTCACAGAACTAGAACAAAAAATTTCACAATTTGTATGGAAACACAAAAGACCCCGAATAGCCAAAGCAATCCTGAGAACGAAAAACGGAGCTGGAGGAATCAGGCTCCCTGACTTCAGACTATACTGCAAAGCTACAGTAATCAAGACAGTATGGTACTGGCATAAAAACAGAAATATAGATCAATGGAACAGGAGAGAAAGCCCAGAGATAAACCCACGCACATATGGTCACCTTATCTTTTATAAAGGAGGTAAGAATATAAAATGGAGAAAAGACAGCCTCTTCAATAAGTGGTGCTGGGAAAACTGGACAGATACAAATAAAAGTATGAGATTAGAACACTCCCTAACACCATACACAAAAATAAGCTCAAAATGGATTAAAGACCTAAATGTAAGGCCAGAAACTATCAAACTCTTAGAGGAAAACATAGGCAGAACACTCTATGACATCAATCACAGCAAGATCCTTTTTGCCACCTTCTAGAGAAATGGAAATAAAAACAAAAATAAACAAATGGGACCTAATGAAACTTAAAAGCTTTTGCACAGCAAAGGAAACCATAAACAAGACCAAAAGACAACACTCACAATGGGAGAAAATATTAGCAAATGAAGCAACTGACAAAGGATTAATCTCCAAAATTTACAACCAGCTCATGCAGCTAAGTAACAAAAAAGCAAACAACCCTATCCAAAAATGGGCAGAAGACCTAAATAGACACTTCTCCAAAGACGATATACAGATTGCCAACAAACACATGAAAGAATGCTCAACATCATTAATCATTAGAGAAATGCAAATCAAAACTACAATGAGATATCTCACACCGGTCAGAATGGCCATCATCAAAAAATCTAGAAACAATACATGCTGGAGAGGGTTCGGAGAAAAGGGAACCCTCTTGCACTGTTGATGGGAATGTAAATTGATACAGCCACTGTGGAGAACAGTATGGAGGTTCCTTAAAAAACTAAAAATAGAACTACCATATGACCCAGCAATCCTACTACTGGGCATATACCCTGAGAAAACCGTAATTCAAAAAGAGTCATGTACCAATATGTTCATTGCAGCTCTATTTACAATACCCAGGACATGGAAGCAACCTAAGTATCCATTAACAGGTGAATGGATAAAGAAGATGTGGCACATATACACAATGGAATATTACTCAGCCGTAAAAAGAAATGAAATTGAGTTATTTGTAGTGACGTGGATGGACCTAGATTCTGTCATACAGAGTGAAGTAAGTCAGAAAGAGAAAAACAAATACCGTATGCTAACACATATATATGGAATCTAAGGAAAAAAAAAAAAGTCATGAGGAACCTAGGGGAAGACGGGAATAAAGGCACAGACCTACTAGAGAACGGACTTGAGGATATGGGGACGGGGAACGGTAAGCTGTGACAAAGTGAGAGAGTGGCATGGACATATATACACTATCAAATGTAAAATAGATAGCTAGTAAGAAGCAGCCGCATAGCACAGGGAGATCAGCTCTGTGGTTTGTGATGACCTAGAGGGGTGGGATAGGGAGGGTGGGAAGGAGGGAGATGCAAGAGGGAAGAGATATGGGATCATATGTATATGTATAACTGATTCACTTTGTTATAAAGCAGAAACTAAGACACCATAAAGCATTATAAAATAGTATAAAGCAATTATAAAGCATAAAGGAGCATAAAGCAATTATACTCCAAAATAGATGTTAAAAAAAAAACATGATAATCTCATTAGAAGTAGAAAAAGCCTTTGACAAAATTCTACATCCAATTATGATAAAAACTCTACAGAAAGTAGGCATAGAGGGAACTTACCTCAAGATAACAAAGGCTATATATGAAAAACCCACAGCAAACATCGTTCTCAATGGTGAAAAACTGAAACCATTTCCTCTACGATCAGGAACAAGACAAGGTTGCCCACTCTTTCCACTATTATTCAACATAGTTTTGGAACTTTCAGCCACAGCAACCAGAGAAGAAAAAGAAATAAAAGGAATCCAAATCAGAAAAGAAGAAGTAAAAGTGTCACTGTTTGCTGATGACATGACACTATACATAGAAAATCCTAAAGATGCCACCAGAAAACTACTAGAGCTAATCAATGAATTTGGGAAAGTAGCAGGATACAAAATTAATGCACAGAAATCTTTTGCATTCCTATACACTAATGAAGAAAAATCTGAAAATGAAATTAAGAACACACTCCCATTTACCACTGCAACAAAAAGAATAAAACATCTAGAAATAAACCTACCTAAGGAGACAAAAGACTGGTATGCAGAAAACTTTAAGACACTGATCAAAGAAATTAAAGACGATACAGATGGAGAGATATACCATGTTCTTGCATTGAAAGAATCAACATTGTGAAAATGACTATAAGACCCAAAGCAAGCTACAGCTTCAACACAATCCCCATCAAACTACTCATAGCATTTTTCACAGAAAAAGAACAAAAAAATTTACAATTTGTATGGAAACACAGAAGACCCCGAATAGCCAAAGCAATCTTGAGAAAGAAAAACAAAGCTGGATGAATCAGTCTCCCTGACTTCAGACTATACTACAAAGCTACAGTAATCAAGACAATACGTTACTGGCTAAAAAACAGAAATATAGGTCAATGGAACAGGATAGAAAGCCTAGAGATAAACCCATGCACATATGGTCACCTTATGTTTAATAACGGAGGCTAGAATATACAATGGAGAAAAACAGCCTCTTCAATAAGTGGTGCTGGGAAAAATGGAGAGATACATGTAAAAGAATGAAATTAAAACACACCCTAACACCATACACAAAAATAAACTGAAAATGGATTAAAGAACTAAATGTAAGGCCAGAAACTATCAAACTCTTAGAGGAAAACATAGGCAGAACACTCTATGACATAAATCACAGCAAGATTCTTTTTGACCCACCTCTTAGAGAAATGGAAATGAAAACAAACAAATGGGACCTAATGAAGCTTAAAAGCTTTTGCACAGCAAAGGAAACCTTGAAGAAGACGAAAAGACAACCCTCAGAATGGGAGAAAATATTTGCAAACGAAGCAACTAACAAAGGATTAATCTCCAAAATATACAAGCAGCTCATGCAGCTCAATATCAAGAAAACAAACAACCCTATCCAAAAATTGGAAGAAGACCTAAATAGACTTTTCTCCAAAGAATATATACAGATTGCCAACAAACACATAAAAGGATGGTCAATATCACTAATCATTAGAGAAATGCAAATTCAAACTACAATGAGGTATCACCTCACACCGGTCAGAATGGCCATCATCAAAAAGTCTAGAAACAATAAATGCTGGAGACGGTGTGGAGAAAAGGGAACCCTTCTGCACTGTTGCTGGGAATGTAAATTGATAAAGCCACTATGGAGAAACAGTATTGGAGGTTCCTTAAAAAACTAAAAATAGAACTACCATACGACCCCGCAATCCCACTACTGGGCATATACCCTGAGAAAACCATAATTCAAAAAGAGACATGTACCCCAATGTTCAGTGCAGCACTATTTACAATAGCCAGGACATGGAAGCAACCTAAGTGTCCATCGACAGATGAATGGATAAAGAAGATGTGGCATATATATATATACAGTGGAATATTACTCAGCCAAAGAAATGAAATGAAATTGAGTTATTTGTAGTGAGGTGGATGGACCCAGCGTCTGTCATAAAGAGTGAAGTAAGTCAGAAAGAGAAAATCAAATACCGTATGGTAACACATATATATGGAGTCTCCAAAAAAAAAAAAAAAGGTTCTGATGAACATAGGGGCAGGACAGGAATAAAGATGCAGACGTAGAGAATGGACTTGAGCACACGGGGAGGGGGAACTGTAAGATGGGATGGGATGAAGTGAGAGAGTTGCATTGACATATATACACTACCATATGTAAAACAGATAGCTAGTGGGAAGCAGTCGCGTAGCACAGGGAGATCAGCTCGGTGCTTTGTGACCACATAGAGGTGTGGGATAGGGAGCGTGGGAGGGAGACGCAAGAGGGATAGCATATGGGAATATATATATACGTGTAGCTGATTAACTTCATTATACAGCAGAAACTAGCACAACACTGTAAAGAAATTATACACCAATTAATATGTTAAAAAAAAACATAAGCAGAATAAGCATCTCAATTGCAAACATGTAAATAAAACTTCAGAAAAAATAAAAATAAAGAAAATAAAAAAAATATATTGGGGAATAAAATACATTAGGTTGAAATTTTAAAAAAATCTGAACAGCAAAATAAAAAAAATACACTGGGGAATAAAATACATTACGTAGAAATCAGAAATTTAAAAATTTAGTCAGACTAAATAATTTATTATCATGAAGGCTAATATAAAAACAGAAATTTCTTCTTTTCATATATTTTATATACCTGCAAACAGCAATGAGCTTATTATCACATTCATTTATTTTTGGCTGAAAGATAAATACCTTAAGATTTATATTCAGGAAAATTATATCTATTTCCATGTTCATCTATGCAAAAGATTGTACTAAATTAGTACTTGAAAATTATTAAAAAGTGAGTATTTTCACTGTATATTCCAAAGAAAACAATTTTTTAAGGATTTAAATTAAATCACTGGCAACAAAAATTGATTTAAGTTATGAAGCATGAGATAACATTAAAAACATAGCTTATAATTAAGCAAAATTGTGATATACCTTTGGAGTCTTTCCATCTACATTTGGATGTATTTGTACTATTTCTTTGCCTTGCATTTGGCTGTCTTCTGTTTGGCTTTCTTTCTGGTCTCCTCTATCCTCTGTAGGACTTATTTTCTGGGATGTTTCTACAATAATTTTCCCCAAATTTTGTACGGTCTGTGCTTCAGAATCACTGATTTTGGGAAAAAGGGGGGATATAAAGCCCAAGAAGAAGAGTTGTTAAACGTACCTCTTTAAGTTCAAGACCAAATAATATTACAGCACAGTTTATATAGGTAGCTACAAGTTTAATTTGGGCATTTACTGATTCTCATTGTTAAGAGAGAAAATTACTCTAAATATATTGAGAGAAAATTGTTTAAATATATTTTACAAAATTATAAAATCTCATCAAGAAGTTAGATTATCTAATATCACATGCTTGCAGCATCACTTCTATAGTATTTCTCCAAGTGTTAACTCAGGAAGCACATGTTTCAATGCTTGCAGGGTTGGAACACTCACTACTTTCTGACCCAGGGCAGAAAGCTTTAATATTTCTAAAAGAAAGTTTTCTCCTAGTCTGGAACAAAATCTGAATCTCTGAGCCTTTCATGAATTGATCTAGTTCCATCTCTTATGGGTATTCATCATTCAATATAATACTTGTTAAGCACCAACTATGTACCAGGCACTTTTCTGGGCACAAGGGTAAAGTGGTGAGTGAAAAAAAAAATAGATTAAACTCCTTGCCCTCAGGTAGCTTTCAGCCCAGTGGGGTGGGGAGACAGGTGACAAAGAAGAGGACTAAATTTTATATATGTATATATAAAACACAGTATGTTAATAGTTTGTGTTAAAGAAAAAAAATAAAGGGAAGAAGATTAGAAGTGCTGGTGTTGATGCTGAGCAGAAATTTAAGTTCAATCCCTTTTCCACATGGATGATCTAACTATTTGGATATAGTTATATGATGCTTGCAACATCTCTAAGGAAAACATCCCTAGCTTGTTCAAGTACTCCTAACATGAATGCTTTTGAGATGCTTTCCCTTCCTGGTCCCTCTTGAAAAGTACACCAGCTTATTTTGATGGAGGATTATGTCCAGAATTCAATTTCATACTTCGAGTGTACAATGAGAACTACTTAGTAGTACTCCTGGTAGATGTAGACTAAATTTGTATAAGCTTTTCCAGCATGCATATTGTACTGAGACTCTTACAGGATTTAACAAAATATACTTTTACATTCACTATTACAAAGTGCCATATTTTCCCATTGCATAGTTGAACAATTGACATTTTATAGCCAAGTAAAGGACCCTGTAGTCTTCTGGATAACTATATCTTCCCAGTCTATTGAGATCTTTGGGGATTTTGATTCTATCTTGTAAACTATTTTCCAGCCCTTTCAGTGTCACGTTATCCACAGATTTGATAAACATGTTTTGCTGAAATTCTGTCTTTCTTCTTCTAGGTATTAACAACTCCTGATTATTACCTATCAGTGAATGGGCATTGATAAACATAATTCATATGTCGGGACCCACAAAATGCAGGCTGCCCCAGCGGCCCGGCCTGTGTCAGAAACTAGAACCTAAGTCAGCTGCACTAACGGGAAATGCATCACTGTCAAGGAAAGCTAACATATACCAATCAGAATCCTCCAATTCAGCTTTAGCTAGTTTGCGAACTTTAGCTAGCTACCTTACCCTAGAAAATAGGACCCGCTAGCTTTACAAGAAAATCCCTGACCTCCTAGCCATGCCCTGTTTCTGCTTTGCCTCTTATAATGCTCTATAAAACTCCCTCCTGCCCCAAAACCCTTGAAAGAGTGCTCCACAGCTTGTTAGGCACTGGACTCCCCTTATCCATGCATGTTTTCCCATGAATAGAGGTCTTCATGCTCGTTACTAAATCATATTATTTTTGTTCTTTGACATCATGCTCTTGTAATATTATTCAACTATGGGAAATAAATATTCATAAGGTAATAATTATATAATATTCTATATACAAATAAATAAAGGGCCAAGTTCTATTTTCCTCAGTATCCAAGTAAATTTCTTATATTTCAGACTATGAAAAGTTAAAAGAAATAGAATGTCCTGAAGTCCTGAGGCTCCATTGTGGGATTTCTAATTGCTTGAGAATTCTTTGCAGCTGAGTGATTCCTGAGACCGTTCTGTCAGGCAGGAAATGTAACAATTAATCCTCACAGTGTAAAACTGAGTTTCACTGCTAATAACTTAAATGACAATCCTATGTTTTAAGAGATATAGTGTGATACATCCCCCAAAATACGTGACCTTCTGCACATGCACCAAGAAGATGAAATTGAACTGAGTGTATTCCTTAACTTTCACATATTTATTCAGACATACATACACCAGTAAATATGTACCACTATATTATGAAGAGTGTGGTAGTACCAACTGGCTGAGATATAATTAGTAGATGAAACCAGAATTTCCTGGAAGACAAAGATAAACACTTAGTGGGTTTTGGTTTTGTTTTTGTTTTTGCAGTACGCGGGCCTCTCACTGTTGTGGCCTCTCCTGTTGCAGAGCACAGCCTCCGGACACGCAGGCTCAGCGGCCATGGCTCACGGGCCTAGCCGCTCCCCGGCATGTGGGACCTTCCCGGACCGGGACACGAACCCGTGTCCCCTGCATCGGCAGGTGGACTCTCAACCACTGCACCACCAGGGAAGCCCTTAGTGGGTTTTAAGCTAAGTAGGATTTTATCTCTAACTGCTTTTGAGAACAGGGAAGAAAACCTTAGAAGAGGTAACAAAGAAACAGGAAAGCAGATTTGGTCTTTCTTCCTTACTTTCGTAAATTTGTTTTTGAGTTTTTCACCTGTCTAAAGACCAGAGGCATGACCACTAATCGTTTAAAACAGTGGTTCGCAAACTTGTCTGCATATTGGAATCAGCTGGAGAGCCTCAAAACATACTGAAGCTTGTATCTCACTCCAGAAGTTATGATTTAATTGTTCTGGGATGTGGCCTGAGCTTTGGAATTTTTATGAGATCCCCAGGTGATTCTAATATGCAAACAAGTTTGAGAATTGCATTTTAAAATGTTTCAGATCTATGTCTAAGAAAACTATCCAGAAACATCCCAAATCTAAAACAGATCATGACTGCAGATTTAAAAAAAAAAAAAAACTTGGGGAAATAAAAGGAAATATGCGCCATCATAAACCAAGACAGAATTATGGAAAATTGTTCCATGTGTCTGTTAACAATTCTGGCCACATTAAACTTCCGTATTATCTAGGTATAAAAAGAGGTGTTCTATTATCCACTTGCCTTTGTGGTTTTACTGATGTGCTTCAATGTATGAATGTATAGCCAGGGGTAAGGGTAAGAAATATTATAGATTTTTAGTATTCCCCTGTTGTTATTCACTAGGGGTTAGATAACTTAGAACTAGGAATCTGTAGAGCTTTAACTTTAAAGAACTAATTTTTAACCTCCTTCAATTAAAGTTAGCACAATGACTTGCATAATACATACATGAAATAATTAGTGAAGATGGTTCTTAATTTAAAGGATGTTAAACAGCTTGTAGACATCTGGTAACAAGCTGAAATGGGTCATTCAAAATTTATCTAACTAAATTAAGGGGAAAAAATGTTTCTCCTCCCAGGTTGCCATGTCACAAGATAACTAAACCGACTTAGTAGGCTTGCCTGGGAATCCTTAGCTGTCAGTGGTGAATATGCAAAGGGCCAGCAAATTAAATCAACCTGCCAAACTGTCAATTTCAAGCCTCATGACTGCATGAAAATAGCATCACTGGAAGAAATCAAGCATTGCCTTCTTTTGGGTTTCCTGGCACCTATTCAAACACTCATGCAGTTGTGGCTAATTTTGCATGCAAATTTCAGTCAATAAGCTCAGAACAAGACCTCCCAAGATATTTCAAAGGATCTGACAGTATTTTTTCTGAATACCAAATCGACAGTAGTTGAAATTCAATCTCCACTTGCTGGTGCTTTACATATGCACAGTGTCCCCACCACTGAGCTAAGTTAATGAGAGCCTTACCTGCTTTCGCACACATCCTCCCAGTCGTCCTTGCTGAGGTTCTCAAACACATTGCTCATGACCTTGATGGAGTGATTGAGAACAGTGTGGTAACGACCCACGGCGCGCTTTTTCTTGGCCGCTTTAAATTTAACCTTGGTAGTGGTTGCCTTACAATCAGATTGTCTAGATCCAGATCTCACTTCCGTGGTAGCCATCTCAGATTTAGCTTTGTCTGCTGAACGCTGTAATTTCTCTACTGAATTCATCAGCTCTTCATTTTCATTTCTCAACTCATTAGCTTCTGCCACTTGTCTCCTTAGGGAAGTGACTTCTATCTCCAGCTCACTGAGTTTTACTTGAAGTTCAGCTTTGTCTTTTTCTACATCTTTACTTCCCTTTTGCAGTTGTTCCACCTCTTTTTCTCTGGTCTTTGCGTCTTCTTGCTGCTGTTTTACAAGGGATTTCAGGAAATCATTTTCTTTTATTAATTTTTTATTCCCTTCTTTTAATTTTCTTGACCTTTTCTCAAAAGATTTTAGCCGATTTTCCAATTCAATGACCTAAATAGAAAAGTTTAATTTATTCTTTTAAAAGTCCAAAACTAGAATGTACTGTATTTTTATTGTCATTTCTAACTTATGAAAATAAAATTTCATTTAGCACAAGGACAAAATAAATCTAAAGTACTTAATTTCTAAATAATTCTAAGGTGGTGTACATAAATACATTCTAAAATGCAATAATACATCTGTTGAATAAAGGACAGATGGTAAAAGAAGTTAAAATTCTACACAATATGACACAGAACTAAGTATGCTAATAAGCTCTGCAGAGTTCTCTGAGACTGTAAGTGCTTTGGCTTTATAGTCTACTGTTGGGAAGGAAAAAAATTTCCTTCTACCCTTCTAGGTTCTTTCTGGTCTCAGAATGAAATTGATATAAGACAGATTAACAAGAGAAAACTATAAGAATATAAAAATATAATATAAGATATATAAATATATATTATATAAATATATAAGACAGATTAACAAGAGAAAAACAAAAATTTAATATCACGTATACCTCCTGTATACTTGGGAGATACCCAGGAAAACTGAGTAACTCCCCGAAATGGCCTAAGCCATCACCTTAAATACCATTTTCATCTAAAGACTATGTAAGATTTTGGTGGGTGGGAGTCAGTTATAGGAGGTTCCCAGGAAAAGCACAGTAAACAAGGGTCTGGCTGTTAAGCAGATTTAGGTCCTTGCCTTCTCCACTGATTACACTTTTAGAGATTTGGTCATCTTCATCTTCCTGGTACAGCAAGGTATACCCTCTTACAAATGGAGATTTCCCTTATAAATGTAAATGTTTCTTACAAAGGGATAACTTCTACTCAGTTTTCAGAGCTTTTCCTATGTCTGTAGTTTCTTAAAAATAATCAGCCTAAAATAATCAATATGCCAAAGAGACATATTTTGGGGTGATATATTTTGCTCCCCCTCATTTTACTACTCGTGAAAAAGAATACTTTCAGAGAAAAACAATTTATACAAAAAGTCTGAAAACAGTACATAGGGAAACTTTATTATTAAAATAAAATTAGCCTTCAATATTTAACTATCATATGAAAAACTGATGACCTAAATACAAAATGATCTATTGAGGCTGCTTTTTCCTAAATTATAAAAATGTAATTTTAATAGTTGTGAGGTCCTTAGTTTATACAATACAGGAACTTTTTACCAAAAAAAAAAAAAAAAAGGAATCTAACAATGTTAAAATAATTATTTCAAGGTTTCATATGAATTAATTTTTTTACATTTATTTCATTAAACAGTATTCATGTTGTAGGACACAGAAATAATATATAATTCTTGAACTTAATTTCAAAAACTATTCAGAAACAAAGACAATTGCACAAATAAAGCTAATAAAGGATAGAATCTAAGTGCCATAAGTCTGGACATAAAGGAAAGAGCAACTGATTCTAAGCCATGAGTACAAAAATTTCAAGGAGGAGTTGATTTCAACTTAAATCTTGAAAAATATTCAACACTGTTTGTAAAGCACTGTTGTGGAGGAAGACATTTCTCTCTACCCTTCTGTGTTCTTATGGCTGGTCTAAGAATTAAATTGACATGAGACACATTAACAGGAGAAAATCAAAGGTTTTATAACATGTGTACATGGGAGAGACCCAGGAAAACACAGTAACTCAATGAAATGGCCAAAACCCTCCTCGCCTTAAATACCATTTTCAGCTAAAGAGAAAAGAGGATGTTGGTGCTAGTGGTTTAGGAGGAAGGCAATTAACAAGGAGATGGAAAAGCAAATTCGTGGTAAACAAATGTTTGCTGAACCATGCAGAGACAACAGGACACAGAGAGAAATTTTAACAGACAATTTGCTAGATTCTTCCCTGACAACACACACCTAGTTTATACTACAGTTATCTATGGTGATAGTTCCCTTCCTGGAATAGGTCCTCTATCTTCATTCTCTTAGGCAGTCAGGTGGAAGGTCAAAGTTTCTTCCTGAGTCTTTTGGGCCCTGATTATTTTTGACTCAAAATAATCCATATGCCAAAGAGACTTTTGGAGTGGCAAATTTTGTTCCTTTATAGTACATTTTACCATTTATAAAAATTTTTAATAAACACAATCTCTTCTGATAATCTCAAAAACAGGTGAGGTAAGCAGAATTGATAATTATCTTCCCAGAAGAGGAAATGGAAGCTCTGAAAACTTAACACACAGACGTAAACATTTCCTGGTTAAACTGGGATTCAAGTTCAGGATTTTGTGCCTATCCCACTATTCCACAAGCCGTATGGGGAAGAAGACTTTCCCAGATATATGTGGAAAATGAACAAAGAACTAGGGTCAAGAAAGAAAGAGTCAAGCAAGAAACTTTTATAGGTCTTAACAGGGCTTACTCTTGACCTGGAGTAGATGTATATGAGTTTGCACCAGACTACTTGTAGACCTCTGTATATTTCTGGGAAACAAATTCTATTGATCCCTCTCAATGCAAATACTTTATTGGAGAGCTGGATAATGTGACAAAAAAATACAACAATTGAAAAACTATATGGACTCATACTTACCTTAAAACAAATTCTTCAAAGGAGAAAACATTATTGATACATTGACAACCAATGATTTAAAATAATATTCGAGAAATACACAAAAAACTTATGCATACTCTTAACACTTTCCAGTTTACTGGACTTGACTCATGATGGTGAAGATCTAAGTTGTTTCCTAATGTGAGTTTCAGTCCTCTCTGATCCTTCTGCACCCTTAGTCTTCTTGTGAGTTCAACCCCCTTCATTTAATTCAACAGTCATTTACCGATTGGTTATGCTGCCCTGGGACATGGATATTTCCCAACACAATATGAAGAATCTCAGCTAATTTTAATCAGTTTTTTCCATAGTATGATATACTCCCTATTGTTGGACTTATGTCTTTGTAGGGCTTACTCTTGACCTGAAATAGAGGTATATGAGTTTCTACCAGAATATTGTAGACCTCTGTATATTTCTGTGAAACAAATTCTGTTGTTCTTTCTCAATGCAAATACTTTATTGGAGAGCTGGATAATGTGACAGAAAATACAGTGTTCAGGAATACATGAACATTTTTACTTTTTCCAAATCACTCTATCACGAAATTATAGTCTCCATTTACTAAAAAATACTACAAGCAGAAAAAGAATACCACCTTTTTCTCTTTGGTTTCTCTCAGTGGTTTTTAATCACTGCCCCAAACAGTATAGTTTTCATAAATATACTTTAAAATATTTTAGCATGTTAGATTCTAGGGTGGCGTGAATAGAAGAGACTGTTTTTTAAAAATTATTTTATGAAAATAAACAATTATACCTTTAAAAAATGATTTTGACAGTGGTGATATAAAAATATTAGTAAGAAGCAGTGCAATCTAGGGGAAATTGAATTTTGAGCCTGGTCTGGATCTCACTTCTAGCTCTGATTGCTTTACCTGGTAAAATATTTAACCTATTTTACCTTTAGTTTCCTCATCTGTGAAATGGGAATAGTAACAGCTATTTTACAGGTTACAAGCATTAAATATGATCATATACCACAATTCTCAGTAGACGGTAAGTTCTAGACGGTTCATCATCATCATCATCATCATTATCATTATTGTCTCTATTACTGTTAATCATAACAGCTAGTTAATAATATTACTTGAGCTAAAATATAATTACTTGCACTAAATATTGCTGAATTATCTATTAAATCAACTTTACACTTTTTTTTTTTTTTTTTTGCGGTACGCGGGCCTCTCACTGTCGTGGCCTCTCCCGTTGCGGAGCACAGGCTCCGGGCGCGCAGGCTCAGCGGCCATGGCTCACGGGCCCAGCCACTTCGCGGCATGTGGGATCCTCCCAGACCGGGGCACGAACCCGCGTCCCCTGCATCGGCAGGCAGACTCCCAACCACTGCACCACGAGGGAAGCCCCTCAACTTTATACTTTTGATTAAAATATAACATAATGAAGAAATGTAACAAACATCTTAAATTTGAGATTTCAGTTTTGGAAATTGGCATTTTTTTAAGATTGGGTACAACTCATGAAAATTTTAGATACCAGTGGAAGAGTACCTTTTTAAGGTCTGTTATGTTTAAAATATTTAAAGTCTGTTAACTGCCTAATGTGAACCTATGTTTAAACATAAGAACTGGTCAAAATTATTTGCATTTAAGTTTAAAATGGAGGACAAGAGAGATACTACTTCTAAAGAATTTGATAAGGGAAAGTCCATAGCACATATTAAAGTGTTATTCAAGGTATACTCTCAAAAAATTGTCAAACTGATTTCACCTCTCCAAAAACAGAAAGGAAAATTTCAATATATATTTGAAAATGAAAGTCTGAGGAAGTGTTAAAGGCAT
This sequence comes from Orcinus orca, assembly GCF_937001465.1. Classification (NCBI taxonomy): domain Eukaryota; kingdom Metazoa; phylum Chordata; class Mammalia; order Artiodactyla; family Delphinidae; genus Orcinus; species Orcinus orca. The sequence continues at coordinate 54,502,553 of NC_064564.1, forward strand.
TTGGTTTGTGTGGTATTAGATCATCTCAAGTCCAGTACTGAGCATTTAATTTACCAAAAAGATGGCTCCTTTCAAAACTGAAATAAAACACCTGACTTTTTAAAGTTTGTGTATTACTTTGTTAGAGCTGCCGTAACAAAGTACACAGACTGGGTGGCTTCAACCCTAATAACCTCATTTTAACTTAATTAAAATTTTAAAGACCTCCATCTTCAAATATAGTCACATTCTGAGATACAGGGGATTAGGACTTTGACGTAAGAATTTGGGTGGGGGACACAACTTATCCCTTAACAGAGTGAAATGTTAAGACATTATTTTAAAAAGGATCTACTTATATGTTTCATTTCTACTATGTATTATACAAATATTGTTTTCATGTTTTTACTGTCTTTTAAACCCATTTTGAATGAATTTCATATATATCCTTCTAAAATAAGGGAACTCAACTAAAGGGGTTAAATCATGACTCATACAATTGCATTAGGTTAATATTTAAAAAAACAGTGACAAATTAGTACACTAATTTGACACATGGTCCAATGAAAACAATTTCTGTTGGCTTTTAAGACTTAAAATGGCTTTCTGGATCTACTATGGTAGTAGTCAATGAAGGGGAGCAGAATTTTGCCACCCCAAAATGTCTCCTTGACATATGTCTTATCTTGAGCTGGTTGTTTTTAAGAAACGGCAGACACAAGGAGAGGCTCTGAAAACTGAGTAGTAACTGACTGCCCAGCCCCGACATCTTTTCTTGTCTTTAGCTGAGGAAGGTGTATAAGGTGACGGCTTGGACCATTTCAGGGTGTTACTTCAGTTTTCCTGGGCATCTCCTACGTATACAGGAGGTATGCCTGTTGTTAAACTTCTGTTTGTTTTTTCCTGTTAATCTGTCTTTTTATTACCGGGGATATCTCATCTGAGAACCTAAAAGAATAGAGGAAAACTTCCTTTCCTCCTCCACATCATTTATGGCAGTTGGAATGAAATAATAAACTTCTCTAGGTTTCTACCCTAACGTAGTAAGTAGTAGTGTAGTACAATATACCCACAGAAATAAAAATTATACAAAACCTGGCAAAAAAGAATATTGTTCTGAAACAAAAAAGATAAATTGTTATAAACTGTATCATGTTCTAGCTGGCAGTACATACATTATTTCAATTACTTATTTTATCTTAAGATAAACGAACATGAGCATTTCTTGTTCTTTATGTTATAATATGAAACTGATATGTGTCATAATAATGAGATGACGGCCTGTGTTACCTGAGCATATGGCAAGTGTTAGGAGTATAAGGAATCATATCATCTGCTGTATATCACTAGATTTCCTACGAATCAATTCACAGACATACAAAATGTAAGTAGCTACATTAATATTTTTGTCTATATATCTGTAAACTTCCAGCTTTTTCTAAGAATATTTCCTTTATAACAATAACAAAAAGTATTAAAATAAAACCAAGCCCACTTAACTGAAACTGATGACAATGTTATTTATATACAAAAATGTAAATTAAGTACAAAGTTGTAAAGATAAATGTTAAGATTTTTAAACAACATTTTACTATTAAAGATAGCCATGTTGTAAAGTGAGTATAGGGTTTATACAGAGTGGTTCTATTAAAACAGGGAGAGCTATACCAAATCATATGGGCATAAATTTTTATCTAAAATGAGATGAGACATGTATAATTTTCAAGTTTAAAATTAAAATTATAAACATATTACCATTTTACTGCATAAAGCTAAAACTATGCTTCTTTTTTAGTTCAAATATTGTACATCTGTATGCGTTTTGAAATGTAACAGAGAAAGTAAAATAGTTAAGTTATACCTAATAAACACATAGAGGGTAAATTTTTATACTTTCTATTGTTATCATTCTTTTTATCTTTGAAAATATTTTAAACCTATGTCAACACAAGCATGAGTGTTTCCACATTTACTTCACTAACATTGATTTTTTTAACCCCATTTTTGTAAACCAATGATTTTGAATTTAAGTTAAGGATTCACACAAGGTTTAAGTTCATGAGGCCTCGTTTTAAAATATAATCCTTTATGTTAAAATTCAGATTTAACTTGCTCAGTTCAATATCGTAAAGATTAGACTACCTTCTGCAATGTCTGCTCCGACATTTCTTTCCGATTCTTCTCTGGAGTACTCTTCTTGACCCCATCATCTTCACCGTATCTAAAGAGTTCTTCTGGCAGAGAATAAATAATATATTATGGTACCTCATATGCTCCTGAAACACTGTTCTGTCATTTTAAGAAAAAGGGGTGTATGGTTTCTCAACTATGAATAACGTAGTCTATTTTATTGTCAAGTATTTGGCCAGTAACTGAATGGTGACCTTTTTCAAGATTTTCAGTCTCACAATTATGTATCTTTATAGTGTCCCTTTCTTTTTTGCAGCGTAAGATTTTCAAAGGTATAACAGATCTGCAGGTTAACAATGCTGTATTTTTATTCCCATCTTCATTCTTTTGTAGACCATTCCCCTTTGCCTTAAAAGCAGAATTCACTGCCTTTTTATCTACACAGTCACTACTAGTTTTGTTCTCTGGATCTTGTTCCCTGCCAGGAGGATCAGAGTGATTGCTGAACAAAGCAAACAGTAACAGAATTAGGGTAGACTGAAACTGTAACACCCCCTACCACCACCTTTCTTTAAAGTAAAAGATCATGCAATGGGCAGAGTAAAGCATAAAAATCACATTTCCAGAAAAAGTGACTTTATAACAAATAGAAACCCAGGTAATGGGTAAAGTTGTTCCTACAAATCATTCCTACACTACCCAGGCATTTGACTAATAAAACCCCTTCGAACAAGCAAAACTGTATAAGCAACATAACAACATTAAAGGAAAAAAAATCATAAAACTTCAGTTAATATTATTAGAATTGAAATACATTAAAACCTATAAATATTTTTTTCTTAGAAGATAAATTATGGTGACAAATTTAACATTTTCTTACTGAATTATTTTTGAAATACACATTTCTCAAAGAATCAAAAAGGGGGCAAAAAGAATGCATAAAGCTAAAAGGATACATATCTGTGTTAGTCTGAGATGATTTTGCTTTAAAGTATGCTTGGCTGCTGTAGGTCAGTATGAAACTTTGATTTATCAACAAAGAAAAAAGAAAACAATATTACTCTCTGTAGAGTAGAAATCCTCTTGGTATAAACAGTGACTAACAAGTTTGTTAGAGTGAATTAGGCATTTCTTTTGTCTTTGAAACATGACATATCCAATTAAAACTTCTGTACTCCTGAAATAAAACTATCCTAAGGATAATAAAAGCTAGAATAGGTAGAATTTGCCACCCGGGGAATATGTACCTTTATCTTGATGATAATCTGTTGGTTCCCGAGTTTCTTTTTCTAGTCCCTTAACACCATGGTGCTGAATTCATTTACAAAACTCTTTCAGCAATATAGAAATAATATGCAAATACAATTCATCTGTTCTAGTCATTTAAATATCTGCTATAGTTCTAAGTAAAATATTTACACTTAAAAATAAGAAAATAGTTCTATATTCAAAGACTGTAGAGTGCTAAAAGTAGCTAAATAACTCCAACAATATAAATGTTGAAGACTGATTTAAAAATGAATTTGATTGCTGCTTTTGTGCTCCTAGGTGTGTGCAAGATTCCCTCGTGGACTGGAAGACCATGTTCACTTGTGGTTTTCTGTTGAAAACTTTGTTCCTCACCTTCACAGGTTTTACAAAGAATACATGGCAGCTAGGCCCAGGCCATGGAGAGGAACAAAGACCCAACTCTCTGCCCCTTGATTCCCTTCCCCTTCAAGGATCTCAGGATTTGGGAAGTGAACCAAGAGGACCTAGTTAGAAATATACAGTTCTATTTTTGTCCTTTGGTGGATGTGTGAGAATATGCTTCTCCTTACTGGAAATTTATTTTAAAAATTGTGGATTTAAATGCTTTACTTTTATTTTTACCACTATACAAATTCGTTCTGATTTATATTCTTTCTCAGGAGTTTCTTCTCTCCCCACTTTTTCTTTTTAACTTTGCTTACTCATAGTTGTTTAAACATTTTTCTCTATCGCCTATGTTTTTTTGGTCCCCTTAATTCTCCTGGATTACATTATAAATTAATGTAAGTTCTTCTGCAACTTTTTCTCCTTCTTTTAGATTCTCTTTTAGCTATTTTAACAAATTAATATTAAAAATCTGTTATCATTATAAGGGATTGTAGAATATGCCAGCCTAATATATGCCACTTTGGTATATTGATTATTTTCAGCAGTAGGAACTTCAAAAGCTGCAAATGCAGGTAGAGGCTTTCTCTGAACTCCCCTTATCTGCCAGAAGACCCTCCAGAAGGAACTTGAGTGTTATTACCCACTCCCCTAAAGTTTCATCAACCAGAGAAGATTAACTCTTATCACAGGATAGGAAACTAGAAGTCCACACTATACCCAGACAAGCTTTACTACAAACTATCATTCCTCTCAGCTAGTCTTCTATGGGCCCATTCATCTTTTCTAAAATCATTTACTCTCCCCTAAGAGGCCTACATCCCTCCTCCTCTCTCCCTATTAAGACAGTATGTAATCCTGAATTCTAAAGCCACCTCTTTGAGTACTCACTCTTCCCTGGGTTTCTTCCATGTGTATACCATGAGGTATAAACATTAATAAATTTCTGGTTCCCTCTTGCTAATCTGTCTTTTATTATAGGGGTTTCAGCTAAGAAGGGTAGAAGGAAAATTCTTATTCCTCCCCTACAATTATATTTTTACTCATCTTAATATGATGCTTCCTACACTATCTTAAAGGTCTGTTTGTGATTGTATCAACTTGGGATATAAAGAAAGGAGAATAGGTATCTTGTGTATTGGCAATTTCCTAAAAAATACTGAAACCGAGCAGGACCCTGTGGAGGCTCCTGGGTATGAAAGACTTTCTGTGTCCCCCCGTTCCTTGTTTGTAGAGAACAGACTCCAGCCTCCATGACCTTCCCTGAGTCCCAAAGGGCAGATTCAAACAGTTGCTAATCATGGAAGGGAGGGGCTGCAGAGACAAGGCAGGAGCAGCCAAGAAACAATAGTGCAGCCTTGAGGCAGGTCCTGGTTTCACCTCAAGGGATACACACAACAGTACCTTTGAGCTCTTTACAGAACTAAAACTCCCAACAAACGGAAGATGTTAGCATTCTTCCTTCCAGAGAAGACCAGCTGAGGCCAGATTAAAGGAACCATAGAAGCTCATCAAGAGATGGCCTGAGACCAGATTAAAAGAGTGCAGGCCCTGCACACACCCTAATCTTATCGGCAAACTCACCCCTGAACTATAGCTGTAAAACTCCTCACCAAATCCTCCCAGGTTGGGACACACAGTTTTCAAAGGCAGGAGCCCACTGTGTCCCCCTTTGCCTGGCAAAGCAATAGAGCTATTCTTTCCTACTTCACCCAAAACTCTGTCTCTGAGATTCAATTGGGCACCAGGGCACAGAGGCCAAGTTTTTGGCATCAATATTACTATTTTTTCTTCACTTTTAGGAAAAGTGAATATATTACTTTAGAGGGTACTTGCCATAACATACAGTAAGAAATATATATTTGGTCTTTTTCCCTGGCTCCCCACACAAAGCTTCTAAAGTCCTTGGAATTTCATAAGTGATAGAGGTGAGAGGATTATCTTCTGTTATTCATAACAAGCCTCTTTGCACAAGGTTCCCCATAAATCTATTTTCCTTTATATTTCACTTCTACTTAACACAAGCTGGATATAAAAATGTTGTTGGAGACACCAACAAAAGTTGCAGGGTGCAAAATTAATACACAGAAATCTCTTGCATTTCTATACACTAATAATGAAAGATCAGAGAGGAGAATTAAGGAAACAATCCCTTTTACCATCACATCAAAAAGAATAAAGTACCTAGGTATAAAATTACCTAAGAAGGCAAAAGACTTGTACTCAGAAAACTATAAAACACTGATGAAATAAATCAAAGATGACACAAACAGATGTAAAGATATACCATGTTCTTGGATTGGAAGAATCAACATCATCAAAATGACTATACTACCCAAGGCAATCTATAGATTCAATGCCATCCCTATCAAATTATCAATGACACTTTTCACAGAACTAGAACAAAATATTTTAAGTTTGTATGGAAACACAAAAGACCCCAGATAGCCAAAGCCATCTTGAGAAAGAAAAAGAGAGCTAGAAGAATCAAGCTCCCTGACCTCAGACTATACTACAAAGCTACAGCCATCTAAACAGTATGGTACTGGCACAAAAACAGAAACATAGATCAATGGAACCAGATAGAAAGCCCAGAAATAAACCCATGCACCTATGGTCAAATAACCTACAACAAAGGAGGCAAGAATATACAATGGAGAAAAAACAGTCTCTTCACTAAGTGGTGCTGGGAAAACTGTAAAGCTACATGTAAAAGAATGAAGTTAGGACATTCTCTAACATCATAATACACAAAAATAAACTCAAAATGGATAAAAGACTTAAATTTAAGACTGAATACTTAAAACTCTTTGAGGAAAACATAGGCAGAACACACTGTTACATAAATCACAGCAGTATCTTTTCAGATCTACCTCCTAGAGTAATGAAAATAAAACCAGAAATAAACAAATGGGACATAATTAAACCTAAAAGCTTTTTCACAGCAAAGGAAACCATAAACAAAATGAAAAGACAACCCACAGAATGGGAGAAAATATTTGCAAATGAAGCGACCAACAAGGGATTAATCTCTAAAATATAAAAACAGATCATGCAACTCAATATCAAAAAAACAACCCAATCCAAAAATGGGCAGAAGACCTAAATAGACACTTCTCCAAAGAAAACATACACATGGCCAAAAAAGCACATGAAAAGATGCTCAACATCACTAATTATTAGAGAAATGCGAATCAAAACTACAATGAGGTATCACCTCACACTGGTCAGAATGGCCATCATCAAAAAGTCTATGAACAATAAATGCTGGAGAGGGTGTGGAGAAAAGGGAACCCTCCTACACTGTTGGTGGAAATGCAAATTGGTACAACCACTATGGAGAACAGTATGGAGTTTCCTTAAAAAACCAAAAGTAGAACTGCTATATGATCCAGCAATCCCACTCCTGAGCGTATATCCAGAGAAAACCGTAATTCGAAAAGATACATGCACCCCAATGTTCACTGCAGCACTATTAACAATAGCCAGAACACAGAAGCAACCTAAATGTTCATCAACAGATGAGTGAATAAAGAAGATGTGGTACATATATACTATGGAATATTACTCAGCCATAAAAGGAACGAAATAACGCCATTTGCAGCAACATTGGTGGACCCAGAGACTGTCATACTTTATGAAGTAAGTCAGACAGAGAAAGACAAATAATATATGATATCACTTATATGTGGAATCTAAAAAAAAGACACAAATGGACTTATTTACAAAACAGAAATAGAGTCACATATGTAGAAAACAATCTTATGGTTCTGGGGGGAAAGGTGGGGGAAGGATAAATTGGGAGATTGGAATTGACATATACACGCTACTATATATGAAATAGATAACTAGTAAGGACCTACTGTATAGCACAGGGAACTCTACTCAATACGCTGTAATGGCCTATATGGGAAAAGAATCTAAAAAAGAGTGGATATATGTATATGTATAAATGATTCACTTTGCTGTACACTTGAAACACAACATTGTAAATCAACTATATTCCAATAAAAACTTTACAAAAAGAATAATCCAGAATAAATAAAAATACACAAAACAAAATATACTATGAAGGCTCCCACTGACCTAAGATGAAACAATCTGAATATCAAAAAGAATAATGCCTTCAATGGATTAAAAAATCTTTAAATATATCAACAGAAGTTCTGAGTTTCTAACACTAACAAAAGCCACCAACTCATTGATCACCTTTGAAGGATGCTAGGTCACCAAATGAAAATTGGTAAAGAGGTGTAATCAAGATTTTTCTTGCCTTTCCTGTACAAACTGTATTTCAGGATAACCAAATAGTTATCCATATTCTTCTTCATAGAATTCCAGATAAAAAGTGCACAAAAAATGCTAAAATCAGAAAATTGCTGTGTTGCAACCCCAAATGAAATAATGAATTTTGATAACAATAACCAATGGATGCTAAAACCAGTAAATGAAACATTGATTGGGAATTTAATAATAGAGGGATTAGGCTGAAACCACCTGAAGTTCCTAATTAATCTTAATATTATTTAAAGTGGGATAAACCAGAAAAAAAAAGAACATGCACCCCAATGTTCACTGCAGCCTATGTACAATAGCCAAGACATGGAAGCAACCTAAATGTCCATCAACAGAGGAATGGACAAAGAAGATGTGGTACATAAATACAGTGGAATATTACTCGGCCATAAAAAAGAATGAAGTAATGCCATTTGCAGCAACATGGATGGACCTAGAGATTATCATATTAAGTAAAGTAAGTCAGACAGAGAAAGACAAATATCATATTACTTATATGTGGAATGTAAAAAAATCATACTAATGAACTTATTTACATAACAGAAACAGAGTCACAGACTTCAAAAACAAACTTATGGTTACCAAAGGGAAAAGGTGGGGGGTGATAAATTAGGAGTTTGAGATTAACATTTACACAGTATTATATATAAAACAGATAATCAACAAGGACCTAGTGTTATAGCACAAGGAACTCTACTCAATATTATGTAATAACCTATATGGGAAAAGAATCTGAAAAAAAATGGATATATGCATATGTATAACTGAATCACTTTGCTGTACACCTGAAACTAACACAACATTGTAAATCAACTATATTCCAATATAAAATAAAATTTTTTTAAAAACTTAAGTTTCTGTCAATTTACGTCACAGTTATAAGATGTTATATGTAAGTCTCCTAGTAACCACAAAGCAAAAACCTACAAAAAACACATAAAAGTAAACAGACAGGGGGCTTCCCTGGTGGCGCAGTGGTTGAGAGTCCGCCTGCCGATGCAGGGGACACGGGTTCGTGCCCCGGTCCGGGAGGATCCCACATGCTGCGGAGCAGCTAGGCCCGTGAGCTATGGCCGCTGAGCCTGCGTATCCGGAGCCTGTGCTCCGCAATGGGAGAGGCCACAACAGTGAGAGGCCAGCGTACCGCAAAAAAAAAAAAAAAAGATAGACAGGAATATAAGTATATTTATACCACTAAAGAATGTCATCAAAACAAAAAGGAAGAGAGTAGGAGAAGAATAAAGGAAGCGGGTGGAACTACAAAAACAGCCAGTAAACAATGAACAAAAAAGCAATATGTATATACCTGTCAACAATTATTTTACCTGTAAATGCACTAAATTCTCCAAACAAAAGACACAGAGTAGCTGGATGAATAAAAAACCAAGACCCATCTATATACTGCCTATAAAAGACGCGCTTTAGATTTAAAGACACACACAGACTGAACACAAAAGGATTGAAAAAGATATTCCATGCAAATGGAGACCGGAAGAAAGCTGGAGTAGCTACACTTACATCAGGCAAAATAGGCTTTAAGACAAGACTGTCAGAAGAGACAAAGATGGGTATTATATAACGATGAAGAGGTCGGTCCAACAAGAGGATGTAACATTTGTAAATATTCACACACCCAACATAGGAGCACCTAAATATAGAAAGCAAGTATTAAGAGACCTAATGGGAGAAACAGACAGACATACAGTAATTGTTCTGTTCAGATTTTCTATTCCATCATGATTCAGTCTTGGTAGGTGGTATGTTTCTAGGAATTTATCCATTTCTTCTACGTTGTGGAATTTGTTGGAATATATTTGTTAAAAGTATTTTCCTATGATTCTTTGTATTTCTGTGGTATCAGGTGTAACATCTCCTGTTTCATTTTTTAAATTTTATTTGAGTTCTCTCTCTTTTTTTCTTGGTAAGTATAGCTAAAGGCTTGTCAACATTATTTATCTTTTTAAAGAACCAGCTCTGAATAGATTTATAACTGATAAGGAGATTGAATCAGTAATCAAAAACCTCCCAGCAAACAAAAATCAGATCCAGACGGCTTCATTAATGAATTCTGCCAAATATTTAAGGAAGAATTAATACCAATTCTTCTCAAACTCTTCCAAAATATATAAGAGGAGGGAGCTTTTCCAAGCTCAATTCACAAGGCCAGTATTATCCTGATACCAACACCAGAAAAGTACACCACAAGAAAAGAAAATTATAGGCCAATATCCTTGATGAATATAGATATAATGTCCTCAAAAAAATATCAGTAAACAAAATTCAACAATACACTACAAAGACCATACGCTAAGATCAAGTGGGATTTATTCCAGCAATGCAAGGATGGGTTAACATCTGTAAATCAGTCAATGTGATACACCACATTACAAAAAGAAGAATAAAAATCATATGATCATCTCAACAGATGTAGGAATATCTTTTGACTATATTCAACATCCTTTCATGGTTAAAACCCTCAACAAACTGGGTACAGAGGGAATCTATCTCTACATAATGAGGGCCATATATGACAAGCCCACAGCTAATATCATACTCAGTGGTGAAAAGCTGGAAGCTTTTCCTCTAAGATCAGGAACAAGATAAAATGCCCATTCTCACCACTTTTATTCAACATAGTATTGGAAGTCCTCGCCAGCCACTTAAGCAAGAAAAATAAATAAAAGGCATCCAACTGGAAAGGAAGAACTAAAACTGTCACTATTTGCAGATGACATGATATAGAAAACCCTAATGACTCCATCAAAAACTGTCAGAACTGCTAATAACTGTAAGAACTAACAAATTCAGTAAATTTGCAGGATACAAAATCGATATACAAAAAGCTGTTCTATTTCTTTATACTCACAATGAACTATCAGAGAAAAATTAAGAAAACAATCCCTAGGAATAAATTTAACCAAGGAGGTGAAAGACCTGTGTATTGAAAACTAAAAGACATTAATGAAAGAAACTGAAGAAGACAAAAATAAATGGAAAGATATTTCATGCTCATTGATTGAAAGAACCAATATTGTTAAAATGTCTATACAACCCAAAGCAAACTACAGATTCAATGCAATCCTTATTAAAATTCCAAAGGCATTTTTCAAAAGAAAACACAAATTCAAATAACACTAAAATCTGATGGAACCACAAAGTACCCCAAATAGTCAAAGCAATGTGAGAAAGAAGAAAAGTTGGAGGCATCACGTACGCCCTGATTTCAAACTATATTACAAAGCTAATATTTAAAACAGTATAGTACTGGCATAAAATAGGCGCATACATCAATGGAACAGAATAGAGCCCAGATATAAAAACAAGCTTATATGGTCAATTAATTTACAACAAAGGAGGCAAGAATATACAATAGGGAAAGGACAGTCTCTTCATTAAATGGTGTTGGGAAAACTGGACAGCCACAAGCAAAAGAATGAAACTGGACTACTATCTTATACCATATACAAAAATTCACTCAAAATGTATTAAAGGCTTGAACATAAGATCTGAAACCCTAAAATTCCCAGAAGAAAACAGAGGCAGTAAGCTCCTTGACCTAGATCTTGGGGATGATTTTTTGAATCTGACATCAAAAGCAAAAGCAACAATAGCAAAAATGAATAAGTTGGACTACATCATACTAAACACCTTCTGCACAGCAAAGGAGACCATAAACAAAATAAAAAAGCAACCTACTGAATGGGAGAAACTATTTGCAAATCATATATCTGATAATGGGCCAATATCCAAATGTATTTTAAAAACTCATATAATGCAATAACAAAAAAACAAACAATTCAATTTAAAAGTGGGCAGAAGATCTAAATGGACATTTTTCCAAAGAAGACATACAGGTCTAACTTGTTTTATTGTACTTTGCTTTACTGTTCTTTGCAGATATTGTGTTTTTCTACTAATCGAGTGTTTGTGGCAACCCTCTGTCAACCAAGTCTATTGGTGCCATTTCCAACAGCATTTGGTCATTTTGTGTCTCTGTGTCACATTTTGGTAATTCTCCTAATATTTCAAACCCTCCTCCAGCAAAAAAGACTATGACCCACTGAAAACTCAGATGATGGTTAGCATTTTTTAGCAATGAAGTATTTTTTAATTAAGGTAGGTACATTCATTTTTTAGACATAATGCTATTGCACACTTAACAAACTACGATATAGTGTAAATATAATTTTTATGTGCCCTGGGAAACCAATAAAATCACATGACTCACTTTATAGCAATATTCGCTTTATTGTGGTGGTCTGGAAAAAAACTCCGCAGAATCTCCTAGATATGCCTGTACAGATGGCTAACAGATATGTGAAAAGATGCTCAACATCATTAATCATGAGGGAACTACAAATCAAAACCACACTGAGATATCATCTCATACCTTTTAGAATGGCTGTTGTCAAAAAGACAAGAAGTAACAAATCTTGGTGAGAATGCAGAGAAAAGAGAACCCTTGTGCACTATCGGTGGGAATGTAAATGGGTGCATCCACTTTGTAAAACAACATGGAGGTTCCTCAAAAAGATAAAAATAGAACTACCATATGATCCAGCAATTTCTGGGTATTTATCCAAAGAAAATGAAAACACTAACGTGAAAAGATATATGCACCCCAATGTTCACTGCAGCATTATTTACAGTAGCCAAGATATGGAAATAACCTAGGTGTCCATTGATGGATGATAGGATAAAGAAATTGTGATACATATATACATATACACAATGGATATTATTCAGCCATAAAAAATAATGACATCTTGCCATTTGTGACAACATGGATGGGCCTCACAGACATTATGATAAATGAAATAAGTCAGAGAGAGAAAAACAAATACCATATGATGCCTTTCATATGTGGAATCTAAACAAACAAAGAAACAAAGAAAAAAGCTCAGAAACACAGAGAACAGATTGGTAGTGGCCAGAGGTGATAAAAGAAATGGGTGAAGGGAGTCAAAAGGTAAAAAGAAAAAAGAATAATAAAAAAAAAGGCCCCATCAGCTTTTCACCCAATGGTCTTAGTAGTCATTAATGATCATTGCCTTGATCTATGGAAAAAAAAAGAACTCAATGAAGGAGTAGCATAAAATATGATATAAATCAATAGTGTAAAATAGAAGGATTCAAATACTGGCCTTGACAAGTTCACTAGTAAACTAAATAAGAGCAACTGGAACAACAAAGTAATTGGGACAACTTCCAGATGAGTGATATATAAAAATTTAAATATTACATACAAATTATTAAGTATAAATTATTAATTGAATTATTAAGTATAAATTGTCAACACCTAAAAAGCACAGTGGTAACAATTAAGCTGTAGCAAGGTCAAAGAAGAAGAAATTCTATCATATCAACCTTATTTACTTTTTTTAATGAGGTATCTGAGGATGGACTGAAGTCATATTGTAACTATAGTAATCTTGATTTTAACAAAGGAATAATCTTGTAATTGAAACAGATACATCCCCTTTTACTCAACACTCTCAGGCTAGGGGTCAGGCAGGTTTCAGATTTGCAGATCTCCAAGTTTCCTTCTACCTCTAAGATTGTGATTCCAGGTGAGAACTAAATGACTTCCAGAAAAGTGTAATGTCATATAAAAATATAAATGAATTATTGATAGTTAACTACCTCTATATTATCAATAACTCTATATTACCTATAAAACTTTGGACAAACACACCTAGTAAAACTTTGTCAATGAATAGTAAAAATGAATATTTTCTCCTTATCAAATATTTCTTTAAAATTTTTAATAAATTATAAAGCTGACTTTTAAGTGTTCTATTTGATTTTCTCATGAAAGGTGAAAATGTTAATGAGATATGAATGAGTAAAGCAGTGGAAAGAGGGGGAACAGGGTGAGAGTCTTAGAAGAAAATGAAAGTAAAACATAAAGAACTGGATAATTTTAAACTGCTTACATTAAACATTTATCCTCACAAAAAATTACCTTCTCTTCTCTCTGCCATAAATGTATTCAATTCTTGTACTGTTGCTTTATCAACAGACATATGTACCTTAAGTTTATCCAATTCTTCTTGAAGATTCATCCTATGAAAATTAACACAATAAACAATTATTTTAATTGTGTAAGTTAAGGAATAATATAGCAAACATATAAAAGCAGCAAAAATATTTTAAAAATACATGAATTAGACAGTAGTAAAATAAAAGCTAGAGTATATTAATAATAACAAATCCTAACAATTAAAATTGAATTTTAATGAGCATCTGGAAGGTAAAATGTTTCGACTAATTTTTAACTTTGTCTAAATAAACATGCTAAATAGGTAAAACATAAACTGTATAATTAAAAAAATCATCTATCGAGTTACCAGATCATTTTCTAACAGATACGCTATGTAAAATAATAAAATTGTTAATACATATCACTGCAAGCCAAGAGAGTAAATCTCTAGATGCCAAGTAAAGACAAAAAACCCTTACTAGTAAAATGGAATTGAGCTACCATGACAAGAGACCTGGATCAAATACTGCCCATGGAGACTTCAGACCTTGAGACCCGAGTGGAGATGAAAGTTTATATGCAAGGCCCTTCAGGGCTGAGAGACAAAACTGGACTAACTGCAGAAAGCTGGGAGACAAAATTTTGCTGAATGAATACCTGAATATCTGGGCTCATCTGGTTGAAGTTCCATTAAAAAGAGGCTTCTTGCCCTAGTCTGAGAGCAAGACAGAGTCAACCATGTGAGATTAGGATCCTAAGTCTATATTACTGGTTTCAAAATTGAGCCATTATACATTTGCAGAGAACTGAAGAAATGACAGCAATGTAAAAACTGGTTTATGCCCATGTACACTGGAGAGTTCAGGCAGACACAATCATCCACTGAAGAGAGGTGTCTACAACTGAGAGAATGGACAGGAGGAAAACCACCACAGAAAATAATTCTCAAGGAAGTCAGGTTTGCAGAGAAGAATAAATATGAATACGCTCAAAGCCATGAATGACAGTCTAAATATCACCCCATTCAAAGTGGGAGAATGTACAGCAAGGAAAAAAAATAATAGAATAATTCAAAATGAGTTCTTACAAAATTAGAGTTTTTAAAATGGTGATAAAAAGGAAAAAGAGGTGATAAACATATATTAAAAAGAACAGGGGTTTATGATACAAGAGAAGACAAATAAGAAAAAGAACCAAATACTATATCTAGAAATGCTAATAAATAAAACAACTAAAGGTAGTAATAGCAACATAATAATTGAAATTTAAAACTCAGTGGATGGGTTAAATAGCACACAGACAAAGCTAATGAAAATTTGTAAAATTAAAGACAACACAAAGAAACAAACAGAAAGAAATAGTAACTATATATAAAGTGTGTTGGAATGAGAAGGCCAGAAAGCATCTAGTAGAAATAATTCAAAGAGAGAATTAAGAAAATGGGGAGAAAACAATATTAAGAAAATGGGGAGAAAACAATATTAAGAAAATGGGGAGAATTAAGAAAATGGGGAGAAAACATACAATGACTGAAAGTTGAGAACCGATGAAAAAGATTAATTAACAGATTAAGAGAGTATCAAAAATTGAAAACAGAATTAATAAAACTATATTCACACTAGAAACATACTGAAACTTCTGAAGGACACCATACTGAAGGACACCAAAGAAAAGGAGACAACTCTAAAATCAAAAGATTGAGAAAAAAATCAACTAACAAAGAACTCAGGAATGGCAGTAGACTTCTGATATCACAAGAAAAGTCAGATGGAAAATAAGTAATGTTTTACACATTCCATGGTTTACTATTCATAGATCCTAGATGAAAGAACTATTAAAGAATAGATTTTTAGGAAGAAAACAAACTCAAAAGCAATGTATGAAACAAAATAGGGAATGATGATGAAAGACGTGTAAATGTGTACATGGAAGTAAGCAAATATTTATTAAGCAAAGCAATCATAATACCTAAGTGAAGGTAGAACTAAAATTCTGAACAACAAAATGATGTTAGGTGAAGGAAAGGATCAGAGTTAAAGCATTTTAAGATCTTTGTATTGTTAAAGGAGAACAGAGGTAGACTGACAAACTTCAGACGGTCAATAAATGATCCATGTTAAAATTTCAAGAAAAAACATTTAAAGAATGGAAAACACATCAAAAATTTACAAACCAGAAGAGGACAAAAAAAGAAATTAAAAATGTAATCACAATGAAAAATAAAATATACACTAAGAAAAAAAAATATTAAGGATAAATATGGTCATTACATAATAGTCAAACAAATGATTTACCAGGAAGATATAACAGTTCTAAACTTTTATGTAC
Organism: Orcinus orca; assembly: GCF_937001465.1. Classification (NCBI taxonomy): domain Eukaryota; kingdom Metazoa; phylum Chordata; class Mammalia; order Artiodactyla; family Delphinidae; genus Orcinus; species Orcinus orca. Next base: position 54,518,904 of record NC_064564.1, read on the forward strand.
TCAACAAAATAATAAATACAATTCTTATAATAATTCAAATAAAAAGGTACATAAAGTAAAAAAACAAAACAAGTAGTTTACTTCTTGAAAAAATTGATGTTTACAGTTTGATACATATAGTTATATTCTTGTTCAAATAAACATAAATACACACATATAAAGAGTTTATAAATTGGGATCTTATACATTTGCAATTTAGGTTACAGATTGATGGGAAGGGTACACATACATGCACACATACATACCCATCTACAAAGTGATTAAGTCTAAATTAGGGTTTTGCTTTGTTTTGCTAAGAACATAGAACATAATGTAGCAAGATGGCCCCACGAAGAAAAAGCAGATGTAGCTCATCTCAACTTAGTTTTCCTTGGCTCTCAGATCACTAATCCAGTGGAACACAGGGCTACAGTTGTTAGAAACGTTACTTCATGCTTCTTTAGAGGTATTCCATGCTTACAGTTTGGCTTTTTTTAGGAAGAATTCACACAGTCCCTACATTTACTATGATGCATTTGTAAACATTAGGGACCACCTTGTTCTTGAGTCAACCCAGGCACCAACAAACCACATCTTGATGGGTGTTGGGAAAGTGGCTGACTTCCAAAGAGTCAGTGCTCAAGCACCCCCATACAGGGTGGACACTGGCTGCTTACTGACTCTCATTCATTACCCATTTATTATGGCGTTTCTGATACTCTGTTTGGTATGGGAACCACAATTCAAAATCTACTTCTTACTGGACAAATTATATGAGATGACTGTATTCAGAAGCTGGTCAATAGGCTACAAAGAGCCGTGATCCCTGAGAGAAAGGAAACCAACAAAGAGCCCTAAGGATAGTTCAGATTTCGGCCAGGAGGCACTTGCCAGATCATGATGTAGGGAGAGGGGGTCTTCACTGAGTTGAAGAAAAAGAGACTGGAGTTTGGGAAAGCTGAAATGTTTGGAATTTGTAAAGCACCGTACTCAGAGAGAAGGAAGCTACAAAAAGAAGGAACTGCAGAAATCTGCATAAGAACTCATTTGAGTGTGGCTGAATATTTTGTTGAAACTCACTAAGGCAAGCAGAGAACAACCAGAGCTATAAACAGAACTACTCCCAGAGCTCTTATGGACTGGGAGACATTTGAACTCTCACCAGCTAGAAAGAAGAATCTTGTTGACCACCAGGGCTACTCAACAAAGAACCCAAAAGGATCATTCTAATGAATAGGGATAAAAAAGGCTCTGGTAAAGGATATGCCAAAGATGATGGTACTAGGATGTGGGGCTTTGGGGAGGTGCTTAGGTCATGAGAGTGGGGCCCTCATGAATGGGATTAGTACTGAAAGCCCAGAGAGTTCCCTCACCCCTCTATAGTGTGAGGATAAGACAAGAAGTCTGCAACCTGGAGGAAGACCCTCACCAGCCCATGCTGGCATCCTGGTCTCAGACTTCCAGCCTCCAGAACTGTGAGAAATTAATTTCTGTTGTTTATAAGCTACTCAGTCTGTGTTATTTTGTTATAGTAGACCAAATGGACTAAGACATATGACCTCAAAAAATAAATACCATATGTATATGATCTCATATGTATGAAAAACATTTAAGGTATCAACATCAAAAATTAATCTCTGGAGTTAGAAAATAAAACTCAAAAATATACTTGCCATTTACTTCAGTGAAATGTCTATCAATAAATACAAAATGATATTTTTTCTTAACTAACAATCTTGTTAACTGTTCAGCAAAATACAATGAAAATACAACAAAAATATTACTATAGTCTACCAAAAGGTAGAAACAACCCAAATATCTATCAACAGATGAATTGATAAACAAAACATGGTATATACCTACAGAGTAATATTACTCAGCCTTAAAAAGAAAAGAAATTCTGACACAAGCTACAACATGGAAAACCTTAAAGATATTATCACAAATGAAATAAACCAGACACAAAAAGAAAAATGACTCCACTAATCTGAGATACTTAGAATAGGCAAATTCATAGAGACAGAAAAAAGAAAGAGGTGCTGAGGGAAGGGGGAATGGGGAGTTATTATTTAATTGGTACAGAGTTACAATTTGAGAAGATAAAAAAAGTTCTGAAGATGGATGGCAGTGATGGCAGTACAACAATGTGAGTGTATTTAATGGCACTGAACTTTATACCTAAAAGTGGTTACAATGGTAAATTTTTACGTTTTGTATATTTTACTGCAATAAAAATATATTATATCTTCCATGATTTAGGTTGATTATACAGAAAACAAAAGTACAAACCATTTCTATATTTTAGCCAGATGGAAGGGAAGGAAAGAGAAAGAAGAGGAAAAAATGGAAAGAACCCACTGTACAGCATGTTAAATGTACTAATAAATGCCACTGAATTGTATGCTTTAAAATAAAACTAATATGTAATTTGTACATTGTTAATGGTTATCCAAAAATACATTTGTTTTCAAAATATGTTATGATTAGCAGACATTTTTTGGCTAGGAATTTTATTTCCAAATCATGTTAGAGAAATGCAGTTCCTAAAATCTTCATTTCTACATACAGAAAAAAAAAATATTCTTGCTTAGGAAGACAGGGAGTTGCTTTGCAGAAGAAAAAAATAGCCAAAATTTCCTACCATGATACTTTGATTTTAACTCCTCAAGAAATTATTATTGAATTTTATAAAATATTCTGTGAAATTACAACCTACATATATTTAATATTAAACCTAAGAGAGACAAAAGTACTCCATCCTGCGTTATGCCATTGATCTACAGCTTGTTTAGTTTTCATCATTAAAAACAATGATCAAAAGATCACTGAAATAAAGACTTTAGTTATTATTTAGAGGGTAAAATTCCCTATATCTATAAAACAAGTTTTTAATCACAAATTCTAAACTCCTTTATAATTGACCCCCAACTCTAACTACCTTCATCGACAAGTTCACTACTCAGCATCAACTAGGAAAAATATCAGTAATTCTTTGCAAATATTTTGCATTTCCATACAGAAGTTAGAAATATTTGTGATGTGGAATCATTAAGATTTGGTATGGACTGTTATAAGGAGGTCAGATAGAAGAGTAAATCAATTATAATCCCCTAGGTTTCTGGTTTGAGCAAATGGACAAATCATAATGCCATTTTCCCTGTTTTATGCCAATACTATTCCCTTATTAAAAGTTCTTATCATAATTTGCTTGTTTTCCCTGCTAAGCTGTGAGATCCTGACAAAAAGGGTGGCATATTATTTCTCTTTGTGTACCGGTGTCTAGCAGAGTGCCTAGTTGCAGCATTTTATACAGACTACAGATTAGTATTAAAAGACCAAAACTACCCCACCTACAGCAAGCTCCTGATTTATTTAGCCAAGGATACAGAAAACATACAGTGAATGTCTGCACACCTTCCCTTGACTTCTAGGGTTCCTATCATAGACAAGCTGGATTTGCTGTATAATAAAAGCTTAATACCCTGTGGCACCTGAGCCCCTTTTATAGTTTTATATCACTACTCAGAAATAATGTACACAAATACTTATATACTAATGTTTTTATTTAGCAGCATGTTAATATGACTTTGTTGGTTAATAAATCTAACTTGGTGTCAGTAAGGCAACATCCTCAACTAAGTGAAAAAGCTATGAGCCTACCGGCATTTCTGAAAGCTTTCCTTGCCTCTTTCTATCTAGCATACCAAAGAGTGGTTTCACCTCATCAGCACACGGCAGCTGCCCCTAGAATAAACCTCGTTAGAGTTTGAAATTAGTACTCTTCAGTACAACATTGCGTATTCAGTTCCTAGCTTAGTGCCTAGTTCTAAATTATATTGTTTAAATATTGAATGCATAAATAAATGAAGATATGAGTATTTGTTAGATAAATATCGAAGGAACCAGCCAATTTATTAGTTCATACGTTAATAAGTTCTTAGTCTTTTAAGATATCATTATGATATAATAAGTAGATGTATTTTATAAATCTAAATGAATTATTATAGGAACTATATTCCATGCAAATTTCTCAAGCCCTCAGATTTCCAAACTACAGCCCCAACAAATAACTCTGACCATACTCAGTGGTAAAAACACCTGTAATATAGGTCAGTGGTAGTGTCATTTTAAATTATATTTTAAAACCTGATTTGGAGTTGCCACACAATTTTTTTTATTAGGATTTTGAAAAGTTAACTCAACTTTTATGAATGGATTGGATTTACAGTTGCCACAGAATTTTTTATCAGGGTCTTGAAAAATTAACTCAATTTTTAAGATTGGTCTTAGAAGTACTATTCAAATTTGTCTTAAAAGTAGTTTTAGTAGACATCTTCTTTTAATGTTTTCTAGCCTTATATTTTAAAGATAGCTATTACTATATAAATAGGGATAAATCTTACTCCTTAAACATCAGGACTGAGTATTATTAAACTAGATCCTGCTGTATGCCACAAAAATAAGAGTGCCTGGTCTATAGAAAAAACAGCTGAAACTTCTTGTTGCTGACAGGGGGTAGACGTATTTATCCCTATTCTTTCCATTAATTAAATATAAAAACCCTGAACACAATACGGGAGGTCCCTGACTTACAATGGTTTGACAATGACTTTTCAACTTCACAATGGTGCAAAAACAATATGCATTCAGTAAAAACTGTACTTAGAATTTTGATCTTTTCCTGGGCTAGTGATATGCTGTGCAATACTCCTGCATGATGCTCAGCACCTGCAGAGAGCCGCAGCTCCCAGCTAGCCATGAAATCATGAAAGTAAACAGCCATTTACAACTTACAACCATTCTGCACCCATACAACCATTTTGTTTTCCACTTGCAGTACACTAGTCAGTAAATTATATGAGATATTTAACCCTTTATTATAAAATAGGCTCTGTGTGAGATGATTTTGCTCAACTGTAGGCAGATGTAAGTGTTCTGACACATTCAAGGTAAGCTAGGCTAAGATATGATGTCAGGTAGGTTAGGTATATTAAATGTATTTTTAACTTATGATATTTTAAACTTATTATGGGTTTATTGGGACAGAACATCAGCAATAGCTGAGGAAGATCTGTACATAAAACAAATGCAAGAAGACTCTGAAAGGCAAAGAAAAGAAGAAGAATAGGATAGGGACCTTAGGAGTAGAGGAACAGCACAAGAAAAACAACTCACAGTGATAAGTTCCCTGGCTTTCTTCTTTGCTCATAAATATCTGAAACTAAGTACTGGAGAAACTCATGACCCAGAAACGCCAACAGACACAAACAAAATGTCTCAGGGAAAGTCTGCTCTCTCAAGCCAAAGAACCAGGAAAGGGACAGACTAACAGGACAGAAATTTTATTGACAATAACCACCCCTACTCTAGCCATATACCACTAGAGGAAGAAAAACAAAAAAACAGCCTTGGGCTTCCCTGGTGGCGCAGTGGTTGAGAGTCTGCCTGCCGATGCAGGGGACACGGGTTTGTGCCCCTGTCCGGGAGGATCCCGCATGCCATGGAGCGGCTGGGCCCGTGAGCCATGGCGGCTGGGCCTGTGCGTCCGGAGCCTGTGCTCCACAATGGGAGAGGCCACAACAGTGAGAGGCCCGCGTACCGAAAAAAAAAAAAAACAGCCTTGCTCTCTCTAACAATGAAGGCCAAGTGAGAAGCCTGGACTCCCATGCCCATCAAGTGGTAATGAGACACTCCTTCACACCCGCTTCAATGTAATGTCAGCAGAGGTCAAGTTAGGAGCTAAGACTCCCACCTCTTCCAGGCAGCAATAACGTGACCCTCTCCCTCAGGCATGATGTCATCAGAGATCTGCTAAGTAAAAGATTTAAATAAGATCCAGAGTCTCAAAGCATAATACTCCAATGTCCAAGAGACTACTGAAAATCACTTATCATACCAAGAACAAAGAAAATCTCAACTTGATTGAGAAACCATAACTAAGAAATGATACCACCAAGATAACACACAAGTCAGAATTACTTGATAAGGATTTTAGAGTAGCCATGATTAAAATGCTCCAATGAACGGTTATGAATGATCTTGAAAAAAACAGAAAGTCTCAGCAAATAAATAAGAGAAATAAAGAAGAATCAAGTGGGAATTTTAGAATTAAGAATCACAATAACCAAAAAACAAAACAAAACAAAACAAAATAACTTCATTGCATGGGCTAAATAGCAGAGGTGATAGACAAAAGAGGAAAGAATCAGCGAACTTGAAGATAGAATAATAAAAATTACCCAATTTGAACAACAGAGATAAAATAGTCTGAAAAATAAAATGAACAAAGCCGCAGGGACCTGTAGGACAATACTAAAAGATCTAACATTTATGTCAATTGAGTCCCAGAGTAGAAGAAATAGAATGTGGGGCTGAAAGAAGTAGTTGAAAAAATAATGACCAAAATTTCCCAAATTTGACAAAAGGCACATACCTAGACATTCAAGGAACTTAGAGAATTCACAGAAGAGTAAACCCAAAGAAATTCATGCCAAGACATGTCAAAATGAAACTTTTAAAAAGTAAAGACACAGGAAAAATTCTTGAAAGCAGTTAGAGAGAATGATGTATTACTTTTAAGGGAGCAATGATTCAAATAACAGTGTATTTGTCATCAGAAACCACGGAGGCCAGAAAGAAGTGGTACATCCTTCAAGTGCCAAAGAAAAAAACTGCCAACCTAAAATTCTCTATCCAGTGAAAATATCCTTTACGAATGAAGGTGAAGTGAAAACATTTTAGATAAAGGAAAAGTTAGAGAATTTGTTGCCTACCTTAAAAGAAGGTCTAAAGAGAAGCTCTTCAAACAGAAAGAAAATGATAAAAGAAGAAAACTTGGGAAAAGAAAAATATATAATAGGCTACCCTTCCTTTGAAGTTTTAAAATAATATTTGACAGCTGAAGCAAAAATTGTAACATCAACTAATAGGTTTCTCTATGTATTTAGAGACAAAAGTTAAGACAACATATTATAAAGGGAGGAAGGTAAAAGCACACAGATAGAAGTAAGATTGCTACATTCCTGAAGTGGTAAAATGTTGACACCAATAAAGTATAATAAGTTATGTGTGTAAAATACTGAGAGCAAACACTAAAAAAAACCCAAAAAACAAAAACTTATTCAAAGAGATATAATCCAAAACCTTATAGATAAATAAAAACCAATTCTAAAAAAATGTTCAAGTAACACATAGGAAGGGAGGACAAGAGAAACAGAGGAAACAAACAGAAAATATAAATAATAACATAGTAGACTTAGCTGTAACATATCAATAATGCAAGGTATGTCAGCATGTAAAAATGTAAATTATTTCTATACACTAGCAATGTACAAGTAGAAACTAAAACTAAAGTTTATAATATCATTTGTAATAGCTCCAAAAATTAAATACTTTTGTACAAATCTAACAACAGTATTAGACATACAGAATCTGCATGCTAAAACTACAAAACACTGATAAAAGAAAATCTCAACAAATTAAGTATTCATAGAATAGAGGACTCAACATGGTTAATATGTCAATTCTCGCCAAATTAATCTATAGATTTAGCACAATTCCAGTCAAAATTCCCACAAGATTTTGGTAGTTATTGCTATTTTTAAACCTATTTTTATAGGTAAAACTTTTATGGAAAAGCAAAGAGATGAGAAAAGCTAAAACAATTTGAAAAACAATAAAGCTATTTGACTCACACTGAGTTCAAGACTTATTAGAGAGCTACAGAAATCAAGACAGTATGGGGTTCACAAAAGTTTAGGAATTCATATTAATGGAATAAAATAAAGAGTCTTGAAATAGACCGGCAGAAATATAGTCAGCTGATATTTGGCAGTTACAAAGGCAATTTATTGGAGAAGGAATAGTCTTCTCAAAACTGATGTTGATACAATTGGGCATATATCTTTGTAAAAAATGAACTTTAACCTATAACCCACACCTTATACAAAAATTAGCTAAAAAATGGATCATAGAGCTAAATATAAAACTCTTTAGAAGAAAACATAGGCTAAATACTTGTGACGTCAGGTCAGAAAAATAGTTATTAGGTATGACATCAAAGCCATAATCCATAAAAGAAAAAAATTGGTAAGTTGGACTTTATCAAAATTAAAATTTTGTCATGCAAAAGACATTGTTCAGGGAATGAAAAGGCAATCTACAGACTGGGAGTAAATATTTTCAAATCATATATTTGATTAAGTTCTTGCATACAGAATATATAAAGAACAAGTATTGTTTAATTAGTTTAATAACCAATCAATCTTTTAAAAATGAGCTAAAGAGTTGAAGAGACACTCGTAAAAGAAGATATAAAGACAGCAAATAAGCACATGAAAAGATCATTACCATGAGCCATTAGGGAAATGCAAATTAATATTACAATAGAATACCAATACACACTTACGGGAATGGTCTTAAAAAAAATGGCAACACCAAGTGTTGACAAGAATGTGGAGCAACTGGCTCATATGAATTCCTGGTAGGAATAAGAATGGTATAGCCACTCTGGAAAACAGTTTGACAGTTTCTTACAGAGTTATACATACGTTGACCATACACACAGCAGTTCTACTCCTGGGTATCTACCTTAAAGAATTAAAAAGTTATGTTCACACAAAAATCTATGTATAGGACTTCCCTGGCAGTCCAGTGGTTAAGACTCCCTACTTCCAACACAGGGGCCGCGGGTTCAATCCCTGGTCGGGGAACTAGGATCTCCTGGGACACGTGGCGCAGGGAAAAAAAAAAAAAAACTATGTATACCAAAAAACTATACATAGTTGCGAAAAACTAGAAAAGACCCAAAAATTCTTCAGGAGACAGACAGACAAACTGTGGTACATCTATACAATGGAATACCATCTAGCAGAAAAAGGAACGAACTGGACAAACCGACATGAATGAATCTCGAAGGCATTATGCCAAGTGAAAGAAGCCAGTCTCAAAAAGTTACAGCTTATATGATTCCATGCATATAACATTCTGAAAAAAGGCAAAGCTATAGGGAGGAAGAACAAATCAGTGGTTGCCAGGTTCTAGGGATGGTGGGAGGATGTGACTACAAGTGGGTAGGACAAGGACATTTTTTGAGATGATGGAACTAGTTTGTATCCTGATTGTGGTAATAGTTACTTGAATCTATTGTGCATGTTATAGATATATGTAATATATCTATAACACTATACGTGCTACAACTCAAAAAACTGTATGCTAAAATGTACTATATATAAATAAAAAAAAATTCTGTCATCAGTAAACAAACTTCAATGAATAAAAAGACATGTTTCCTTTCTTATTGTTTCATCATGATATTTCTAGTTTAATTTTTAACATTATATTTCATTAGAACGTTCCCAAGAAAACTCCCTGAGAGTAGGAAGTTTGTCTGATGTTCTCATTTCATTCACCTAGCAGAATGCCTGTCACACAGCAGTAACTCAAACACATTTCTTAACTGAATAAATGTTTCACAAAATAATCCACCCCCCAAAACATTATTATATGACTTAAAGTTTATATCAATTATTTAGCACTCTTCAAGGTTATCACCTCAAACTTCACTATTATTTAATAAATTAAAACTGATATGAAAAATAAATATTTTTCAAATGGCTATCACATTAATAAATTTAAATGAATTTCAGGGGGAAAAAAATCCACACTTTTAATGACTCTTAGCATCTAATTTACAGAGCTACTTGTAACATACGCATACTGCTGGGTGAACAGACCAGGGTTCTAACCGTTCCCGAACTTCCTTAAAAAGGCTTTATTATTTTTTCTTTAGTTCTATTTCATTAATGAGCAAAATAAACCTCAAATAAACACCACTTACAACTAACCTCTGCTTGAATTTTTTTTGAATAGATTAGATCTTGCAACTAGTTAATTAGGTTTCGCACCTATTTTGTCCAAAATTAACTTTTGTATTTGGAGACAAAAAGATCACTAAAGATTATCAGAGAAAGTACAAATACATGCTACACCACAGATAAACCCTATGAAAATATTATGTTAAGTGAAAGAAGCTAGTCACAAAGAACCACATATTATATGACTCCATTTATATGAAATGTCCAGAATAGGTAAATCTATACCCACAGAAAGCAGATTAGTGGTTAGCTAAGGGGTGGAGAGCAGTGGAAGAATTAATGGAGGTAACAGGTAAACTGTGTGGGGCTTTTTTGGGGGAGTAGGTAATGAAATTGTTCTAAAATTTATTGTGATGATGGGTGCACAACTCTTCGAATATTCTAAAAACCACTGACTTGTTCACTTTATATGGTGAATTACATGGCTTGTGAATTATATCTCAACAAAGTTATCAAAAATTATCAGGGAATATATTTGGGACAAATCTATAAAATCTACAAAAATTTTCAAGATAAGAAACTTTATTATCAGCATCAAACATTTAATACTAATAGAACGTAGTATACTTTGAGGTAATTGGAAGTATACATTTAAATGTATACTGATATGATCATTTCTTCAAAAGTTTAGCATTGCATGGAAAAGGTGGTAATCTAAAGCTACATGTGTTATTATATAGTATGCAAAATAAGATTCTAATTTACAGCTATGAAAATTCAATAATATTTAATCACATTATGCCACATGATACTAAATTCTAGTAATCTAAAAGATATCCAGCCTTCAAAAATATTCCATGGTCTGAGTGTAAAAAATTTAACTCTAAATGAAGAAATAGTTAAGTAGCAAGAGGCTAATTGTGCTGGCCTAACTCCTTTCTGTTAAAAAAAAAAAAAGTGTCCTTTCTTTGCCAAGCTGAATATAATACCTTGTGAATTATAAGATCAAGGAAGCAAGCTGTATGTTTTCTAAAATATGAGTATCCTTCATCAAGTTTTATACTTAGGGCAGCTAAAAGACCTATGTGGAGGGATCAGCATTAAGCCCAAAGGACAGGCAGTGCACAGCAATAAAGAAAGCAATTCCCTCGTGTCTTTTGCAGGTCACCGCCAAGGACCATGTTAGCAGATCCATACCAGACCTTTAACAGGCAGTTCTGCTGCTACCAGTAATTAGCTTGGACAGCTCTAGCTCCAAGAGTAGCAGCAAGGCTACACCATAATGAGCTCAGCTGGGATTAGCAGGACAGGGCAGGGAACCAAGAGAGCTCAGGCATTCTGCATTGCGTATGTATCTAGGAGATCAAACAAGGATGCCTGGCTAGGTTATCCCCTCTCCACCTCATTCCAAAAATGAAGCACGGCAGTGTCTAAAATACAGGCTAATGAAGAGCGACACCTCCAACAGATGAGAGCCACATTAATTAACACAATCCCTAGATCATATTATACAGTTTCAGCTAGAGCTAGCAAATGTGCAACTTGTTATTGCATTATACATATATATATTTTAAAAGCTAATCTTTTTTTCTCACTTTTACAGGCAAACCAGATTATTTCATTTTCCAAGTTTTATAAGGAATTTCTCTCATGGCCTTTCAGACACAAAGAATTTCTCTCAAATGTTTATCTAAGTAGACATTGTTACAAAAAGAAACTCACTTTTGAATCATTAGCTCCTGGTTCTCCCTTTTGAAATAGGCCAGTTCATTCCATACAGCATCAGAATCTTCTTGTCGAAGTTTTTGGGGATCTGCTCTCTTTATTTTCCTGATTTCCATCCTATTTTTAAAATGAAATTGCTTTCTTACTTAACATGTTCAAAGTGTAATAAAAATTCATCTATACATTCCATAAAATTTAAAAATATCTATTGACCAAATTTCTAAATCAAGTTCACTATGCAATGAATTTCCTAAAACCTAAGTATGTAGAAATTAAAATCCTAGATCATGATTTCCTAAAAAGCTAAACTGCTGCTATGGAAAGCAAACTTTTAAGTAAACACATGATATTCTCAGGTCTATTTCTCTCATTCATTCTACTAGTAATAAAACATACATTGCAGAAATGTCACAGTTTCAAAAAAGGACTATAAGCAATCAACACATCTAGAATTTGCTGTCAACCAATCTGAATGTGGTTTATGTGCTCTACCTTAAAACAAGCAGTTATCAGTGAATATCAGAATATCAGATAGTTAGCAAGTAGTCTTCAAACTTCCAGTGACTACTAAAAAGTGAGGTAAGCAGAGGCTAAATCCAGGAAAATAGATTTATCATTGCTTTACTGAAAAGCAATATGAAACACTTTCTGTTCTTCAAAGGAAAAATCAGATGTGACAATTACCTATAAAACATGCCAAATGCCCTTTACGTTTTCATTTTCTGTACCTAAAACAAACTGTTCATTTTTCTTTCGTAAAAGTGCAGTACCGGCTAATTTAGAAACTATTTCTCTGTAGAACAGACCAATGTGTATCATCAACATTGCCCTAAAGGATCCATCTCAAAAGATAAGAGGGTAGTAGATTTTCTGTACTCATTCAGTCCTTTGCCCTCTGTTGATACTGTTAACAGGGGAGCCATTTACGACTAACCAAGATCTGAACACCTGTTCAGAGCAATTGAACTGAGACTGCCAATTCATTCAGATAAGCTGCAGAACAAACTGATGGATAGAAAAGATTTTCAAATTGCATATCAGGTTGAAGTAGTTTTAAGATAGTTAACTATATATGTGAATTTCCTATTTCTCATGTCTTACAAATAAAACTTAAATACTTTTTGAGTTATATATATTGTAACACCAGTATTTTATTTATTTATTTAAAGCAGTTTTTCAATCATATGGATTTGAACTATTTTTGTTTTGTTATATACTTTTAAGTTACTCTATATATATTAAAAATATATACAATCATTCATAATCACCTATGCTAATTATTTCTGCAAATGATAGGAAAATCTATAGTTATTGCTAAGATATTTCTATTTTCACTTATTATATTCTCTATTTTAAAATCCTCAATAAAGATCTGACTACCAAATAATTTCTTTAAAATCAAACAAAAGCCATTAAATCACCTATATGATGCTACTCAGTTCCATTTAATATTTAGGGAAATGGCTTTATGAGCTATGTAACTCACATGCCACTGCCTTCTTCCCACTGTTTTAATTGCTCTTTTACTGCTCTGTAGTTGGTCTGTAACATCTGTAGCCTTTCCTTGTGTTTTTCATGGGCATCTCTTAGCTCATCATTTTCTTGGCTCTGTAAAACACAAAAAAGCAAGTATACAAGTCTGAACAAAGTATTAGTATAATGTTACAAATAAAAGGCTACCAATCTAAGTATGAAATTTGAAAGAAAATAGTATGTAAATATGAATTAATTTGTAATACTTACTTAAGCAGAAGAAAAAGAAGAATTCCTAAAGTCACAGAACAGGTTTGCTTGATAAATTTGAGGCACTCATGGCATTTTAAAAAATCACTTAAGTAATCTCAAAATTTTGGCATCAAATTCGTTTCATTCCTTTCCCTTTTGATAATTAGTATATATACATGTATTTATGAACCAATCTTACATATTAAATTTTGTTTTCCAGGATTTGTCCACACATAATGCATCACTATTTTGTTAGTTATAAGTGCACATATAATTAGTGTAAGGACACTAATCATAGTAATACCATAATCTTAAGAACACTATTTAAATTAATTCAATTTCTTTTACTATAGAATATGGAAAAGAACACAGAAATCTATATTATGACAATTAAACTAAATAAACTAACATATAGGTAAAGCCCCTGGCACTGTGCTTGCCCAATAGAGGCTCAAAGCAAAAGTGAGCTTTTTACTCTGTCCTCTTCCCAAGTATTAACAGTGATGCCCTTATCATTTAGAAGGCAAATGTACTGTTTCATTGACTATCTGTCTCTCATCCCAACAGTGAGTTAATACCTTATAGAGTCTGCATTATTTTACTGCAATTTTACCTGTCTCAACAGTATTTATATGTTGCCATTATACTTTGAATATATATCTAGTAGGAAAACTTCAATAATTCTCTTAAGTAGTTATTAGGACGTATTTGAGCCCTGTGTGTACCGAGTGGTATGTATGCCATATGGAAATGGAAGTGCTTGATGAAAAAGCATGAAAACGGCATCACTGACGGGGAAACTAGAATAAATGTTATTCTAAAGAGTTTTAGAAGATATAAATCACAGCCACTGCATAATTACTTGATAAAAAGTAGCATGGTTTAATACTATGGTTAAAAATTCAGGATACAGAATTCAATTTTGTTTGTTTCAATTGGAGAACCATATATTAATAACCTATTATATGCAGGGTGTTAAGTGCTGATAAAAGTTCAACTCCTGCTGCTCAAACTTACTAAATTTTACCTTGACATAGCTGCTTAAATTCAACGTGTCTCAATTTCTCCATCTTCAAAATGAAGCTATTTATGGACTTTCCTGGTGGCACAGTGGTTACGAATCTGCCTGCCAATGCAGGAGACATGGGTTCGACCCCTGGTCCGGGAAGATCCCACATGCTGCTGAGCAACTAAGCCCATGCGCCACAACTACTAAGCCTGCATTCTAGAGTCAGCAAGCCAAAAATATCCCATGGACAGTCACGGAACTAGGTCGATTTATTAGATCATTCAATAAAATATTTACAGAGTAACTTCTATGTATTTTGTAATTTAGCTAAACTAGAGGCTCTAACTTCTGAGTACAAACAAGTCTCAATGACTAAAATATTAGAAAATAGTAAAGTTGCATCAACTGACTTTTCTCAATGATGTTTGTAATTCTACTTCTGAGTTGATAAGAACAGAAATGATTCTTGATCGAATCATCGTTTGCTCAAAGGTTTCTTGACAGTCATAAAGCAAACTAAGAACATGTACACTATTAATAAAACAGTGGCTCAATCTTCAGAGTATGATAGCAAGGTTTCTTAAGTTAAGAAAAAAACATTTATAGAATACCAAGGATTCCATGGATGTCTAATTTCAGCAGAATGTATAAACTTCATGAATTAAAAAGTCAGTTGAAAAGTCAATTGAAAGTCAGTAAAGCAGAGATTCATGGCACTAGTAATCGCAAGGATAGTAAGAATTTCATAAAGCTCTGATGCACTGTTTCCAAATTAAATTTTATAATTCACTACACCCATGAATTCAGGATTTGGAATTGGGTGAGATTTTTATAATAAGAACTTTCATCTCTTCTATTACTATTGACTCTACAACATTGGTTGCCCATCTTGAAAACAGGTACAACTAGCCACAGAAGAGAGCTTAGTAAGACAATATGTTAATGTTTATACAATTATATTTTATTATAATATATAGTATTAGAATAATATGCATGAAGAGCATGTCAATGTATCAAAATTTATGTACATATGTACCATAGGCTCCTGAAATTTCTTTGTTCCTCCCTCCCTCCCTTCAATCCACCTTGGTGATCAACTTGGGACCCTAAAGCTACCTACCATGCCATGATCATGCCTTTTGTCTTTAGTTTAGTGTTTCCAACAGTATCTTCCATGGAGCAACAGTCTTTTGGGAAATCTTAATAGGTATAATCAAGTAAATCTGATAAATAATGTACCTCTACCTTCCTATAGATTCACAATGCACATTGGTATGTTAAAGGATCACAAAAATAGAAAAACGTTAATCCATTGCTCACATATTTAAGCAAGGAACATTTTGTCTGCCATGTTCCCATTAGGTTCTTGAAGAGCAGTATTCAAAAGAATACCAACATGGGAAAGACCATGACAAAAATTCAACGTGTATTAGTGGGGAATGGTTTTCAAAAGGAGCTCCATGATCCCAATGTATTTTAAAAACCATAAGACACTGTTATGTGTTGAAATGAATCTCTCCCTAAAAGATATGTTGGAGTGCTAACCCCATTATCTCAGAATGTGACTTTGTTTGGAGACAGGATCTTTATAAACAAGTTAAAATGAGATAGGGTGGGTCCTAATCCAATATGTTTGGTCTTCATAAAAAGGAGAAATTTAGACACAGAGAGAGGCTTGAATAGAGGGAAGGTGATGTGAAGACACAAGGAGAAGGCCATCTATAAGCCAGGGAACACCTGAGACTACCAGTAGCTAGGAGAGATGAATGGAACAGATTTTCCCACACAGACTTCAGAAGGAACTAGCCCTGTTGACACCTTGATTTTGGACTTTTCTAGCATCCAGAACTTTGAGACAATACATTTCTGTTCTTTTAAAGCTAGTCAGTTTATGGTAGTTTGTCACAGCAGCCCTAGGAAACTAACACAAACACACCACTAATTCCAATCTTACCTTATACTCACATGTGCTTGAGTAATAGCAATAGCATTAATACTATAGCCTAATAATCAAGAAGATAGAAACAGGTCTTCTGTCTTCACTATATATGAGTTACATTTACTAAAGTCAGGTTGTAAATTTAAAAATGCCCTGGGCCCAACTACTCTCCTTGGAGTTGCTTTAATATACATGTTTTGTTTACCCATTCCTTTTGTTAAATGCTACTGATTATAGTGCCTTTTTCATTCAGCTATTTTGCTCCTTTAAAATAAGAAATCCTTTCCTACCAAATGATAAAATGCAAAGAAAAAAATTTGCTCCCATTTTTCCCTTATCTTGCAAATCTGTGAAAGAAAACAATCATTTGAAATTCACAATTATCATCAATTAACTTGAAAGAATACAGAAAAAATATAAATGAAAAAGAAATTGTGTGAAAAATAATTTTACTCTAAAAATAAACTTGAGGCCTCATCCAAGAGAGCAGTTATTAGAAAAAAGGAATGAGGAAATAAATTAGTATAATGTTTCTGAGACTCTCTGAAACAAGAAATTTAAGAAGTGGAAGAGAATAGATCTAAAAATGTCTGAATTGCTCTACTCCTTCCTGCCAAAAACAAGGAACTAAAAAAGACTCACAGACTTTTGGGGGCAAATGAGTGGAGTTGCTCTACTACTGAATGGGATATGTGATGGTTAATTTTTTATGTTAATTTGACTGCCCAGGTATTTGTTTTAATGGCTGTTCCTGGGTGTATCTGTGAAGGTGTTTCTGTATGAAATTAACATTTGAATCAATACACTAAATAAAGCAGATTGCCCTCCCCAATCTGATGGGCTTCATCCAATCCACTGAAGGCCTGAACAGAATAAAAGGCTGAGTAAGAAAGAATTCTTTCTGCCTGACTGTCTTTGAGGTGGGACACTGGTCTCCTGCTTTCAGACTCAGACTGGGACTGGAACTTACATCATTAGCTCTCCTGGTTCTCAGGCCTTTGGACTCAGGCTGGAACTATACCATTAGCTCTCCTGGATCTCCAATTTGACGACTACAGATCTTGGACATCTCAGACTCCATAATCATGTGATCATATAAGCCAATTCTCCTTAGAGTAAATCAATCAATCAATCAATCTCTCTCTCTCTATATACACACACACACACACACACACACACACACACACACACACACACACGTATTTCAGAATAATGATATCTCATTAGGGAAGACTAAAGGATTATATCTTATTGTTTCTATTTCTCCAGAGAACCCAGATTAATAGAGGACAGAAGTAGAAGCCTTGGTATGTAAATTTCAAGAATTATGCAAAAGAAGGATGATGGTGTCCTAAACATGCCCATAATATCCTGTTTGTACCTCCACGTTCACACCAATACACTAGATTCTAACTATTTACTCAGCATCATTTTTTTTCTCCTGTTATACAAGTGACTAGCACAATGCTTGGCTAATTGCATTAGCCAATAAGTTACAAATGAGTAAACAAATGAATGAGCAAATAACTACAGGTGTATAAATTTCAAGTAGGCTAAATGTTAGCAAGCTGAGGGCATCTGATCATTTTATTTTTGGGAGAAACAATAGATGATAATTTTCCTTTGTTTAGAACTAATAGTTTAAATCTGAATAAATATAAATTAAAACAACGTTTAGTGAAAAGGCAGAAAAAAACTTCCAATTGTAGCTTACGGTTAACTATATCTCTAAACTATATTTTGCTCTAGAGTACAAAACATTTTCCTCCTAAGAATAATCTATCTGACAAAGAATCTAAGTTTTAAATATTTGGATTCTAATCATCGGTAAATTGGGCTTGTCACAGAATATTATAAAACTATTTGAGATTCAGTTAAATGGCTAAATCTCAAATAGTGTTGGCCTTCTGGTAGTTGTGAATGAAGAATGACAAGTTTAGCCATATTAAATTCACAGAAAAAATTAAAGCCCTCAATATAGTCACATAAAATTGGTTCAATACACATAACCAACTTCTTCTGAGAAAGATAATTCACAAAGTATGAGTTGGAAAGTATAAACTCTTAAAGATAGAACAATAAATGCATATGCTTCTTAAAGACTGGAAGAACACAACAGATTCAAATGTCATGCATTCTGAGACAAATTCAGTTGAAATGGAAAAAATAATACATATTTATTTGCCACTTTGTATAATTTTTCTGTAAAGGACAATTTTAAGTGGCCTGAACTAGGTTAGCATAGTTGTTAACTCACGTTTCTTTGTGTATGTTTATCATGTATAAAGAACCACAGGAAATTTCCCTTTCCATTTGCTGTAGTTGTATTTTTTGGTCTCTGAGAAACTATAAGAAATTTATTCTCAATACAGAGTCAAAATATTCCCTAATGATTTTAAAGTAGTGAATAAACATTTAGTTTTTAAAGTAGCAAAATTTTTTATTACTTTAAGATCCTCAGAAATCTTAAGAACTAGACTAACCAATTTACACATTTTTTAAAAAGTAATTAAATTCAGGAAAGATAAATGATAAGCAGTAATTTGTGAAATGAATGTTTACTTTGGTATATCCTTACCTATGCAAGGTTATTACTAAAGAAAGGATTTAATGTTCACCTTTAGCTGCAGTACCTTCTCTAAGTTTTCAATCTTTCTTTCAGCATTTCTCAGCTTCTTTAGCTCCTCTGAGTCTAAGAAAGGGCTCTTTGGGGACAAAGACCTTGAGCGTTTCACAGGTGGTTCCTCGAGAATAAAACAAGGACATGGTTGAACTAGTTGGAACACTGGATTATGAAAGACATGCAAAATTAAAGAACAAGTAATTTTGAATACTAATAATGAATTATAAAAAGAAAAAATCTTGCATGGAATACCAGAGAAATAACAAGCAGAATTACCACAGTGCTACCGCTAAAGGTTTCTCTGTGACTCATTAATGAGAATATTCATTTACATTTACATTGTTTCTTTCAGAATAATGATGTCCCATTAGGGAAGACTAAAGGGTTATAGACTCAGAAATGCAAGAAACCTCATTACAAAGGAGGGGATAGAGGCTGGTCTAATTGCTCTATAAGGGTCCAAGGTTACACTTGATAGGACAACCAGAAACAAGAGGGAAAGGATTTTTTTCCCTTTGAAATAGTTTAACACACTGTGAAGTTGAAGGAACAATATGCTTGAGGAATATAAATACAACAGACAGTAGATCTTATACCATAATGACCATATGGTCATTAACTATAATGTGGCTAACTAGAGACAAGAATGTGTGTTTATATTATGTACAGCTTCATATACCAATCTGGAGAAGGAATATGTGAAAGCAACTATTAAGCTGGGCAACATATTGTTCATACTTACTGCATGTCCTTATGAAAAAGAAAGAAAATTCTTTCAAAATATCACTCTCATTTGCTTGACTTTTGTTAAACGCAATGAAACAACAAAGCAGTACATTTTTAAAGCTCAACAATACAGCACACAACCAAATTAGGCCCTATAAGGTCTCTCAATTTTAGGAGTATTTTCTTTCATTTAAATAAAGCTCAATGCTGTGAAACTACTCCAAAATGGCAAGAAACATATAACGGAGTTATGTTTAAATACATACATACATACATAAATAAAGCTAGTTCTGAAAATTACTAATAATATTAGGGGGAGTAAATAAGAATGCCACAGAAACATAGGTCTCATTTTAAATACTTCCTTTATTAAGACATTTGTCCTACTCATAGGAAAAAAATGAAAAGAATGAGAATTGAAAACATGATTTTCTACTTTTAAAAATATTTTCTACTGCTGAAGTAACAAGTGTGAGAAACATACCTCTAAAACTCCTTACTTTTAGGAAAAGCTTAATTCAATTTATATAGAAATAATATATTTACAATGTGATATTCTGAAATGTTTATATTAATGTTCATAGAATCTTTTGCAATATAATAAGAATATGCAATAAATACCACAAAAAGGAAAAGCTGAGACATTAATAAATAAGAATCATGCCACAAAAAATTTGCTTATTATTCTCCACTGTTACACCTTTAAATCTGAAAATATGTAACTGCACATATTAATGTTAAATTCCATTTTATAGTTTATATTCCACATGGGCAGTATTTTAAATATGACAGCTCAATGAAATAGAAACATTAAGATATATTTTTCTTCTAATTAAAATTAGAAAATTGAATTAAGGACTAATACCACATTAAATTTCTACTTAATTTATCTATAGATTAGATAGATGAGGGATACTTATCAAAACTTTTTAATATAAGAATGTTAATTTACTGCGAAAGAGGTATATCATTACTAATATATTTAATTAATTAAATAAGGAACATATTATTCAGTTCAAAAAGGGAAAACTTGCTACTCCCAGCCATGATTTTATAAAACATTTGACACAGAATATTTTTTAAAAGCTTCCAGAAATATAAGCAGAGAAGTAAATGCTGCTGTTTGTTTTTTAACTTCATCACTTGCCTTGCCAACCTCATCCTGACAAATTCACAAAATGACAAATGCCCCTACCTTATGTTTCCTTTCAGTACTTGTCAAGATGCTCTTCTCTGAGGAACCCTTGTTGGTAGATCTGTTCTCTGATAGTTTTTCATTTGCTATTTTCAGTTTCTCCTGTAAATACTCAATTTCAGACTTCTGTGAGACCATTAAGGTTTCTAAGCTCGATAAAGATGGCTGCTGAGAAACCTATTTTAAAAAGTATGTTTGTGTCTTACATTATTTACACATTCATGCAAATATTTATATATGTTACTACATTATATAAATCATAAGTATTCCAAGAAAGAACATTTCATTTCAAAAATAAACCGTAAACCTGAATTAGCTAAGCTTCTATCATCCTTATAGAATGGCATTTTCAATAAAATAACCAAGAGTCTGTGTAAATATTTTCATAAGTAATACTGTCATACAGATTTTCAGGAGAAAAAATTTAAAGTTGTGCATGATATACACAACTCATCTATAAAATTATTTCAAATTAATGATTATACACATAGGTATTTCCTCAGTAAATGCTTAATGCAATACCACTGAATATAAACCTGAGAAAAGGAAACCAACAGCACTATACGTCTAATTAGCTTTTAATGTATTATAATTTAGTGATAACTCAAAGAACTCTGATACTTTTTAAAGTCAGCAGAGTTCACAGTATTCTCCTTTGAAATTTATTCCCATGCCAGATAAACTGTTAATGGTAAGCACCACATTTTAACAACAGAAATCACAGGAAAATTAAGTTTGTAAGAAACCTAAAACTAGCATTCATGAAAACTAGCATTCAACAAAATTGTACCACCATCTTAACTGAATATACTTGAGACCATTAAAATCCATGCATATACACTATTTCAAATTAACCACTCCATTTACAAAAAACAAAAACACTAGATCATAGTGAAACCAAGTTTTTGATGATTTCCAGGAAAGAAAAGTCAGATCTTATGATTCTAATATTATCAACATGGATCCAGTAGCCCTGAAAATAGTTTCATTTAAAATGTGGAGAGCCCCATCCTTCCTAAATGATATTCCTAAGGATTATAAGAAAAATATGTATGTTTAACTCTTCTGAACTAACAATGAGAAATATTACCTTTTCTTGGTTTTGACTACTTTTTTCTTTTTTTAGGGGATAGGCAAATTTTTACTAATCCTAACCTGTAATTTCTATAAAGAGAAGGATCATCTCATTATACTATCATCATACTATTACAGTATACTATCATCATACTATTACACTTTCCTCATATATAAGTCACCTGATTTGTTTCCCAGTCTTTATTCTATCACAACACTAAATATTTTCCTCAGAATGTTGTTTATATTGTACTGTTACCAAACTTACAATATTAAATACTGACTCTATTAGCTTGCATTGAACATCAAATTAAAATACCTTAAGCACTTTTCTTCCAAACTCTAAAGGAGTCTGACCTATTCTTTTCTCCTCCTTTAACCACTGTATGGCTTTTATTTATTCTTTCCTCCTTTTTTGTAAACAGATTTATGATGCTTATAAATTTTTCCTTTGGGCTGCCAATCTGAACAATTTACAAAGGCTACCTATTCTTGTTCTGGTTTTGTTAAATAAAATTACAATTAATATATTAATATTACATCATTTACCAAAGAAATTTTTAATAAATTGTTCAAAATCAAACAAAAATTTAGAAAAAAAACGGAAAAACATAATTTTAGCTTATTGGTATATCCAATAAGCAATCCTCTGCTCTTTAATAAATGAGTTTTCCAAGTCATCATTGGGTTATAATGCAACAGATAAGAATATAAAAACATGAATATTTGGTCAAGAAGCTGCAATTCTAAATCATTAAAATATTTATGAAGATATTAAAAAGCCTCCAACAGTGGACACTGCTACTATAATAATAAAAGATTTCTTATTTAGGCAGAATTCCTTTAAAATTCGTCAGTAAACAATAACAGAACTTCAAAATTAAAATACTATTTAAGTAGTGATTAACTCCAGCTCACATAGGAGCCATAATGTAAATAAATAAGTAAAATGAGTTATGTTTAAATTATAGCTTTAAAATTCATTCGACAGAGACACTTTGTATATATATTGAACATATACATATATACTTTACTTCCACAAGGAAACCTATGCACTCTCTCAGTTTTTCAAAAATGGAGTCTTCTTTCTCTCTCTCTCTCTCTCTCTCGTCTTTTATCACTTTTGCTAGAGATACATGCACATGAAGTATTTCACATTTCTCTTAATATAACCACTTTTAAAAGTATAAGTAAAATGAAACATCAAATCGCAGTCACCCTCATTTTGAGGGAATAAAGAGGGTATTTGTGGTAGTAGCTATTCAGCTCCAGCCAGCTGTTTTCACAGAGGAATGTGGCCCACTACTGCCAGATCTACTGATTTTTCAAAAGAATGGAGGAATTCAAATTTCTAAGAGAAATCTAATTTTACAATATTGGCCAGACTCAGTTTATGACTCTTGTATCTTGAGAACATGGTGGTGGGAGTATAGACTGCTACAAATTTCCTAGGGAAATTTTGAAATATGAATCAAAGAACATAATGTACCAAGCCTTGGACTTTGTTCTAATCATGCTGAGGGTTGATACAGAAAGATATCCATGATAAACTGTTAAGTGAGGAAGGCACAGGTTACAGAAGAATACAGCATACTGTATAGACATAAATTTCACCAAACCCTGAATTTACAGCATTATTTCTGAATGGAGGTATTATATGTGAATTTTCTTCATACATATCTGAATTTCCTTAATTTTTTTACAATGAACATGTCACTAAATAGTTTTTAAAATGTAATTTTTTCTGCAAATAAAAGGGATAAAAAGTTCAGTATAAAAATTTCAGTACAGATGGGGAAATACAAATGAAAGCCTCTATCGTATCATCTCTCAGAATTCACTAACGATAAGTTTGGGATATAGTTCCCATACTTTAAAGAGAAAAGGAAAACCATTTTAATTCTGACGTTTAACTTCTTTTTTATTACTAGCTTTATTTTTTATAACAGCTTTACATTTACAGAAAAACTGAGCAGATACTATAGAGACTTCTCCTACACCTGCCATCCCCACCCACCCAGTTTCCCCTATTATTAACAACTAAAATTAATATGGTACATTTGTTAAAATTAATGAACCAATTTTCATACACTATTTTTAACTGAAGTCCCTAGTTTATTCAACTTTCCATAGTTTTTACCTAATGTTCTTTTCTGTCCCCAGATCCCATCCATGATACCACACTACATTTAGTTGTCATGTCAGCAACTCTTGGCTGGGACAGTTTATCAGACTTTTCTTATTTTTGATGACATTGACAGTGTTGTGGAGTACTATTTAGGTATATTGTTTTGATAGGATGGCCCTCTACTGGAATTTGTCTATGTTTTCATCATGATTAGACTGGGGTTATGAATTTTTGGGAGGAAGATCACAGAAGCCATCATATCATATCAAGGGTACATACTATCAACATGATTTGACTGCTGACACTGAACTTGATCACACTACCAAAGTAGTGTTTGTCAGGTTACTTGACTGTCAAGTTACTCTTTTGTCCCCCATTCATACTATACTCATTTAACCAGCTTTTTAAACATAATAATTACATGTATAATTATTATAGGCATAATATATATCTTCATATATCCTTACTTATTCTTACCCTTTCTAAGCGCTGCTTTACAGGCCTAGCAAGATCAAGACAATCAATCGCCTGTCTGTGGAAGTTCACTCCATCTATTGCCCTAAAAATCTTAGAATCTTTGAAAATTTAACTTTTCTTGCTAAGAATTATTAGTATTTTATAAATAAACTTTTTCCTCTAATGTCAAAAATCCTTGTGCACTTTTTAGTTTATAATCTTGGAAGATAATGGTATGGTGCTAGACCATAGATAATCTGATAAGAAATGATCAGTGGAGTATGCATCCAAATGCCTCCAATTGGAACTAATCTCTTTAAATTAACTATTATTAATACATAACTTCTTTTTCACATTGATTCACAGAGGCAATTTTGATCAAAAACTCCTGTAAAAGCTATTAGAGTAGAAGGAGGGGGGAAGTGAAGCCTTGTGCAATTACTTTTAAAACACTATATAAATTAAATATCTAGTCATGTTGCTTTAAATTCAAGCAACATTGTATGGCATTACTACAGTGGAGGGTGAGTGAATACTGCTTAATAAATAGAAATTTTTTCCACAACTATCACAATTACAAAGAATTATAAGCTAAATTGTTTTGTCCTGTTAATAAGTTTTAATTTAAAATACTAATTTATTTACTACTTCATTAAAATAATAACTAGCATTTAGTGAAAAGTGTTGAGTGCCTAGCTTTAGGTAAGCATTTCATATACATTATCTCACTTATTTAAGAAATTTACAAACTCCAAACCTGTCAACACATAATATAGCCTATTGCAAAACAAAAATACTTAAAAAGGACATGATACCTCAGCAAAAGAAATAGTTTCTCTCCAAGTAATATCTCACTGGAAATTAAGTATAGGTTAAAACATATATGTATGTTTAAAATCTGTAATATTTGTGTATATAAAATATCCAACCCCTATGAATATATATATATATGAGAAACTGACATCCTGAATGACAGTTCTCTGAAAAGCAACTCAATTCCTCTTGGAAGAAGACAGAATATTTAAAAAGTGCATATATATATTTACAAATATACATATAATTTTCTTCTCATGAAATCCTGAATCTCTACAAAAACTTACATTTCATTTAAAATTGATTTTAGAAATGCAGAAATATATCTATTGCCAATTTATAAAACAGTTAGCTGAGTCATCCATAACCTGAGAACAGATGACTTCAATAATAATCATATAGTCTTAAGATAATAAAGAAAAAAGAAAGCTATTAAATCAACATGATATCATAAATCAAAATAGTCTTGTCACAAAAGTTCACAAATGGAATTAAGTGTACCAACTTAAACTTACACCTCCCTTTTAGAAAGACTATGAAATTGAGTGATAAATTTATGAACAAAGTCAGCTAGCACTCTCTTTTAAAAAATATAAATATTTACATTTCTTCCATCCATTCACTTTTAACCCAAATATACTCAGATTACATTTAGAGATCACAAAATATAATGAAATTATTTACCACATTTAGGTAAACTTTAAAATGTCACCATTTCCTCTCATAAACACCAACCTAATAACACAATACTGAAAAATTCAGTACTATAAAGTGGTCAAATTAAACTTTCCTTTAGTATCTAACACTTGTGTGGTAAAGCCAAATCAGGGCACAGCAAAATAAAGGGGGAAATTTTAATGTCATAAATTTATCCATACACCATATGGATGCTTTACTGGCTTAGAGTCACAACCAGTAGACAACAGTATCTTTGTTATGAAATTGAGAAACCAAAAGCTAATTATTTCTTCTATGACATGTAAATATTAGGTTGCACTGACAATAATTAGTGATATTTACATGTCACAGAACAGTGTTTAGAGTATTAACTGTGTAGTATACACACTGACTACAGATTCTAATACCAACAGTAAACTAATCCTGGCCTTACTTAAAACTTAGGATTAAAAGACTAAGTGACTTTTCTATAGATTTGTTTTTTTACCTTAAAAAGCAAAATTAAACACAATCAGGTTTTTCCAAAGTATGTTATAAAGCCTCACAGTCTGCCAGATTTCTGAATATTTCAAGTATATCTGTTAATGGTATCCTAAAATGAATTTCTAGATTCAAGGAATGAAATGTGTAATCCATTACCTATTATAATGCATACTCTAAGTTTTATAAACATTTGACACTTATGTCACCAGTAAAAAAATCAAAATTTGTGCACTAATGGTATAAGCAAGGGACTATGCTTGTTATGCATTATCATCTCTATACATTAAAACCTCAATCATACTCAAACAAATTCACTAAAGTGTGGTTTTCAATCTGCTAACTATGCATTCCATAATAGCCTGTAATTATTAAAAACTGACAAGAAAGCTACGCCACCTGTGTTTATGTGAAGCCAGGTAATGAAAAAAACAACAACGCTGTCATCACCTCTCAATTCCTGATTGCATTATCAAAACTGTAGCCGAGTTTGGCATCTGGGTGTGACCTTGTTAACTGCTAGGGTAATTAAATTTATTCTACTGGGAAAAAGGATGATAAATTATTAGCAAGAAGATTTTGTTCACATTTTATTAAATTGGCCTGTCAAAGGGTTGGCCAAATTATCAAGGGCCTCATTTATTGGAGGCCAGCCATATTGCCACATCTGTTACAATTATTTATAATTTCAGCAGTTGAAAACCAACTGAGTTAGGCATCCGCCATGTAAAGTAATTTACAAATTATCTGATGAGGGAGTGTTTTAGCTTCTCCCTCATTTCTAGCCAGCAGAAAGCCGCGCTGTAATTACAGAACACGATTAGGTTCTTTGGGGAACTTATCTTGCACTCATAGCCATAGTAAGATGCAGCAAGAACATATGGAGGAGCTTGTGCTTCTACTCCCTGAAGCTCGTGACCCGCCTGCCGCTGAGCCCTTGAGTTGAATTTGAATGAGAGTGCCATGGCTAATGTTCTACACATGCACCATTTATGCCACAAAACAAATCGGATCACTGTTAATTATGAAGCAGCTATAATCAGGCCTTCACATCTGTGTAATGTGAAGCGCAGTAGGCTGTATTCCAATAATGTATGACTACCTTTGTGTCGCAAATTGCGAGCCATATTGCCTCAGTAGTAGTTACTGAATTCAAAGTAACTCCTTTGATAAAAGCCCATCACATGGATATTTTTATCCAGCTTCACAAAAAATAAAAATAAAAAAATAACGAAAAAGCAAACCCCAAAGCCTTTCTTTATCAGCTATTGACCAGAACAGTTAAAGCATATGGCACAAGTTCATTAATGAACAACACAGAGCACTCTAATTTAATGAAACCACTTGAGCCATAAAAATCAGATTTAGTTAATTCCCTCTTTTCCATTTTTTCACATCTAGCCTAAACCTAGGATCTACTTAATATTACAAGTTATCAAGACACAAAACATATTTTTTACAAATTTATAAAAAATATTAAAAACTTGTGTTGTACTATGAATAATCTTTAAAAAGAAAGGCAAAAATATGGTTTTTTATTTTCCAAATTGAATTTCATCACAAATCTCATGTAAGAAAGAATAATTATTTCTTTTTTAGAAAGTGAATCCTAGCAGCTGTATTCTAACAAAAAAAAATAGTCTTTCTTCCATGAGAAATCTTTCCATGGAAAGGCAGCTAAACAAGCTGCACCCAGATGGCAAACCAGCTACAGTTTAATTAATCCACTAAAAGCCATTCAGATTTCAGTAAGGGTAATGTAATTTTGAATAATAGTAGGGAAAAAAATCACTAAAACATTCTTAAGTTTTATTATAGCGGCAAGAGAAGTGCCACTATAGAGTAGTTAAAGCTGAGTTGCGGTTTCTATTATACGTGATACATTTCTAGATTTTAATATCTTGGGCTGTTTCATACTGCTTGGAACTTAAAGCAGGCTTAAAATATCAGAATATCTATTGGAAGCCTTTTTTTTTTTTTAGAAGAAATAGTTTATTTTTCAAGCAGGGAAGTGGAGTTATATGATTATAACGAGTTTAAATGTTGTGGATATAATACACAAATAGCTTTAGGAAAAAAAAAAGTTTATAGTTAACCTACAAAAGACAAAGACTTCAAATTTTTCTTTTAAATAAAAAAATTCTTCATTTATCAAGGTTAAAAATGATGTCATAGTATAATTTTATTACTGTTTTCTCCCGAAGGTTGATTAAATACGAAACTGTCAGGAGATCATTTCCCATATACTTCTGTGGCCATGCCTACCTATACAAATAGATGAAAAATATAAACTAGTTGCGTATAATTAAATCAAGCAATAAATTACAAAGCAGTTTTTACTTAAAATAATGCTGTAGAGTAAATCAACTTTTCAAAATGAGTTTACATATACAAATTAAAAATTAGTTAAGTGTGAAATAAGATGATGATAAGTAGTATAATTTAAAATTACTTACAGGTGACATTTGTCCTAAATAATTAAAAAATAATTTTGGTGCTGTAGCAGTAAGATACCTAGAGAAAGTATAAGACTGATATTCTTCCATGTTGAAAATGAGAAAAAAGTATAATTGAAACAATAAGAGAATAAAAATCATAAAAAGCAAACAAGTGAACCAATTATGAACTCTGGCATAATATTTCCCAACTACAGTATGACAAGGCTTAATAGCATTCTGAGTCTAAGTTAAGTTACTACAATCTGATCTCCTTTCTGCCAACTGAGAAATTAAAATAGTTTAGTTGATGCCAAGTAGCCACTATCAATACTAGACTCTCTGATTGGCAAGAAATCAGAGCTAACTAATACTGGTATTTTTTCTCCTTTGCTATGTTGGAAAATTATACATAATCAATTCAGCACTGCTAAAGAAATGACAACTATTCCACATCATAACAAGATAATCCCTTGCAAAACTGATGCTTTAATGCTCCCCCTCCTATTTATTGGAATTGCTGTGTCAAAGAATACTTGGATCACTTTGGGATAGGCTAAATGGGTATGGAACCAGGATATACACATTTTCATGTGTTCATTTAAAAAGCATTTATCGAAATCAAAGTATCAATCACTGGCAAAGAACAGTGAGGATAAAAGCATAAGACACCAACTTTTCTTGCTTTCAAGGAGCTCACACTTCAGAGGGGAAACAGACAAGGAAAACAATGAAGTTTAATACCTGCTAATGCACAAAAGAGGTGTACATCTCAATCTTAAGAAAAAAGGTTCAGGAAAAAGTTATCAATAATAATCTTAGAACTGAGTCTAGAAATCATTAATGAACTAGACAAACAATAAAATGTGAAAATATGTGTGATAAATATGTAGAGTTTATTTCCTTTAGTATATATTTGAGGTCATGTATATAAATACATTTTTTAAAAAAATGCAAACTGATAGAACACTTGCAAAAAAAAATCAAGTTTAAAGTGAAAGTGGAAAACCTCACTAAGGGCTTCCCTGGTGGCGCAGTGGTTGACAGTCCGCCTGCCGATGCAGGGGACATGGGTTCGTGCCCCGGTCCGGGAAGATCCCACATGCCACGGAGGGGCTGGGCCCGTTAGCCATGGCCACTGAGCCTGCGCGTCTGGAGCCTGTGCTCCACAACGGGAGAGGCCACAACAGTGAGAGGCCCGCGTACTGCAAAAAAACCCAAAAAAAACAAAAAACCTCACTAGTTTCCAGAGATGATAAACAAAAGAATGAATTAACAAGGCTATTTTTAGATGATAATAAAGCTTGCAAGGTTATAAAAACTGGGCACTCTCATACACTGTGAGAAGATAATTTGGTATAATCTTTCTGGAATGTAGTTTACTGTGCATGGTATATATTCAAAAGCTTGAGGTTCATAATCTTTGACATAGAGATTTTACTTTTAAGAATTCATTCTACAGAAACAAGTGATGAGAATAAAGATAGACAAATGAAAATGTTCATCACAGTATAAAATCAGAGGAAATAGAAAAAATATATATTGAAATAAGTTAAATGCCCCAAAGTAGGGAAATATTTAGATTAAAAAAATGGTACGTTCCTCCATTAGACTATTAGGCAGTCATAAAAATGCTTTCAGGGCTTCCCTGGTGGCGCAGTGGTTGAGAGTCCGCCTGCTGATGCAGGGGACACGGGTTCGTGCCCTGGTCCGGGAAGATCCCATATGCCGCGGAGCGGCTGGGCTCGTGAGCCATGGCCGCTGGGCCTGCGCGTCCGGAGCCTGTGCTCTGCAGCGGGAGAGGCCACAACAGTGAGAGGCCCACGTACAGCAAAAAAAAAAAAAAAAAAAGAATTAAAAATGTTTTCAAACGTTTAATCATATTATAATGGTAATTGTACAAGCAGGATACAAATTCATATACTGTATGATTCCAATTACATAAAATATATTTTCTTCATTTACTTTGTATACCCTTTATACAAACACAGAGCCACATGCAGGGTCTAAGACCATGCCTCCCTTAGGTTTTCTTCCACTATCATTTGGGGCTGAAGGAAAGGCCACGCATTGGGGCTAAGACCTAATTTCCATAGACCTCTTCACCTCAATCTACAGATGTCAATAAGGAACCTTAGGCAAAGCCCTCTCTATCCCCAAATACACTGCCTGCCACCACTATCTGCCTTGAATTCACTAAACTAACCTCATTATGCCTTTTATCCTGATTTATGTGAGTCACCATAAAAGCCCTAACTCCTGTGTCAATGGGAGTTTCTTAGAATTGTCATATGCTCATGCTAGTTATGAATTATTTTAAAAAAGAAAAAAGTAAAAACCAAAAAGTGAAGCAATAAGAAGCTTGCAGACTTAAAGTCAAACTGACCAGGCAGATTTGAAAAAACCCAAAATATAGCTGAAGAGTCTACTACCACTCCTCTATTCTCTATCTCACCTTTTACAATTAGACTCTCACTCTCTCCTCCATGTCCACTCACGTCTTTCATATTCCCCATCATGCTGTATCTTTGTACTATATTCTGAGTAATTTTGTCATCTTAATAGTCCAATTTTCTAATTCTTTCTTTAGCTCAATAACGCATTGTATGAGGGCCCTATTATTACCAAAACCAGATAAAGACAGTACAAAAAGTTATATAACAGACCAATTTCAGTCATACATAGAGATTTAAAAAACAAATATCAGTAAGATGAATAAAGCAATACATAAAAGGTTAGAAGTGTCCCAGGTATCAAAAGATAAAACATTTGATAAAATTTATCACCATTTATGATATTAGTTTATCAGACTCCTTAATCTGATAAAAGGGTATCCATAAGAAAATTATGGCTAACATCATAGTCCATGGCGAAATAGTCCCTTTAAAATTAGGAACAAGGCAAGGACACCCACTCAAACCACTTCTATTGAACTTTTATATGGTAAAATGTATAAAGATCAGTATAACAAATTAGGATTTTTAAGGAAGAAACAAAACTGCCATCATCACGTACTGTCTGCATAGAAAACCCAGAGGGTCTAAAAAAAATTTAGAATTATTAAGAGATTATTAGGGTAGATGGAAATAAGATAAACATTTAAAAATCATTTGCACTGCTATATACAAGAAACAGAAAACCTAATAAAAATGCAAGTATCTAAAACAGCAACAAAAATGTAAGCTACTCAGAATCTAATAAAAGACATTACATATTACATATCTAATAAAGAGATATAAGACCTCTATGGAGGTCTTATACAAACTACAAAACTTTACAAAAACTACAAAAATTTGTAAAACTACAAAAATTTATTTAAATACATTAAGGAAGACCTAACTTGAAGAAGACAGCATACGCAGGAATAGAAACATTTAAAATGACAAAAATATCTGTTCTCCTCAAATTAATCTTCACGAGATTTTTCAGGGAACTTGATAGCTGGTTATAACACTATACTAAAGAGCAAAGGATCAATAATATCCAAAACACTGTTGAAGAATAATATGGTAAAGAGACCTGTCATATCAGTTATCAAGACTCATTATAAAGCTAAAATAATAAATACAGTGTTGTCATTTCAGAGATTTTTAAAAAGTCACCCAATGCAAATGGACCCACTTAAATATGAACCCATATATACATGCAATAATAAATGTCAGAGATGGCACTGTAGATCACTGAGAAATGGAGTGATTATTAGCACAGTGCATAGTACTGAACCAGATATCCAGATTTTTAAAAAATTAAATTGAATTATCTTCTTCACCACAACAAATATCAATACCACATAGATTAAAGACTCATATGTGGAAGTCACAATTATAAGGCTTTAGATGAAAATCTAGGAAAATATCTTTATGAGTTTAAGATAAAGTAAGATTTATTAAACAAGATACAATAAGCACCAAAGCTGAGAAGAAAATATTGAGAAATTCAAAGACATTAAAATGAATAACTTCATTTTTCAAAAGACACCACAGAATAAGTGAAAAGAAAAGCTATAAGCAAGAAGATATTTGCAACAATCATAACTGATAGCTGAGACTGCTGGTTGATCTCCAAACTCATTTCCTTTTTTTGGAAATGGGTACATACCTCCCAATATTTGGGCGCATGTATTTCCCAAGCTTCTTTGCAGTTAGATAACATGTGGCCAAATAATTGAGTTATAGCTAAGGACATGCCAGCAGAAGTGACATGTACCACTTCTAAGTCTTATTCATAAAAACTTCCTAAATGTGATTCTCTAGGACATTTTTCCCTTCTTGCTGGCTGGAGTAGAGATGATTTCAGGACAACTTTAGGAGCTACATTTAAAGCTAGTGGATCCAAAAGATAAAAGGAGACTAGATCTCTAAATCATTGTTTGGAAGTTGAAAATCCAAGTAATACCCACGTTAAACTCTTATATATACATAAGAAATAAATCATGTTAAACCTCAGAGATTTGGGGTTTATGTAATACAGAAGCTGACATTATATCAAATACTAATGTAATAACTAACAAAAGATTAGTATGCAAAATAAAGAATTTCAACAGAGAGATAAACATTCTAATAGAAAAACTGGCAGAGGACACAAGTATTTCATATAACATAAACATAAGATGCTCAAGCTCATTAGAAATCAAAGAAATACAAAATAAAACCAGAATGAGGTATCATTTTACTTCTTTTAAGAATGCAACTAAGAAGTCTATAATTTGAGACACTTTGGCAAATAATTTGGCATTTTCTTATAAGCCTGAATATCTTCATATTCATGACATGTGATTTCACCCTTAGCAATATACGCTAGAGAAAGTTTTGCATATGTGTGTCAGGAGACATGTACTAGAAAGTTCATAGCAGCAGTGTGTAAATATTCCTATAGCTAAAAAAATTAAAACAAAAAATGTTCATTAACAAAAGGAGTGGATAAATAAATTGTAGCTTGTTCATACAATAGACTGTTGCACAGAAGAGGAAAAGAATTATAGCTACGCTCAAGAACAATGAGTTACATTACAAAATAAAATTCAAAGAAAAAATCTAGTTGCAAAGCATGATATACATAGAGTATGAAATGGCTAAGGTTTAAATAAAAGCTATAAGGAACAATATATTATTTATAATCATTTATATTATTTAACAAAGCATAGCTTTAAAAGGCAGGAATTAATCAACAGAAGTCCAAGAAAAGAAGTAAGATGGGATCAGAGAGTAGCACATAGGTAGCATCAAGAGTATTGGTGATAGTTACTGGTGGGTACCCAGACATTACATTTATTCTTTGGTAGATTTCAAATATTTAGTAATAAATTTTTTTAAAAAGAAAGTGAGAACATAAGCTAAAACAACATACAAAAGGACAATTCTGTAACACTTAGGAAAAGAGGGAATAGAGTATCTGTGCAAAGAAATAAAAATTAACAAGCCTGTGGTTAAAATTCACAATCTTATCGCCTGCTGTTAGCCACATGAAGTATATCTCATTCACAGATAAACAGAGTAATTTTAAGGCTTAGGTTTCTCCCCTGTCCTCTACTACAAGATATTCCTCCAAGGCAAGAAACAGTACTTCTGCATGGAAAAGATAAACAATCACTCTGAGATAAGAAGAGGCAGTCATTCCGAATATAGCTAGTTAAGAGCAGGGTGCTACGAAATCAAAGGTCACAGGTTTCAATCCCATATGAACCAATTAGCTTTGTCCTTTTCTCTGGCAAAGATTGTCAGTTGGCTCACCAATAATTCAGATTATAAGTGAGATCAGGAAAAAGAGAAGATAAATCACCACCAATACAGAAAAAAACCCTCAAATTTGCTAAAATGACATAAGAAGTGCTTTTTTAAGACCTAACATTTATTACTCCATCATGCATTGCCTCCTGTAATCTTAATAAAACTCTTATGGGGTAGGTACTATTATAATACCATTTTTCAAGTGACAAAACTGAGACTTAGAAAAGTTAACTGTTCAAAGTAACATAGATAAGGGACCCAGATTCCAGAATTTAGGTTGTTATTTACTACTCTGTAAATATATCCCCCCAAAATCATGCACTGAAAAGCACCACTATAAGCATCTGAAAAAAATTATTTAAGGATACGAAAACTGGAAAAACTAAAATCTTTCTACTATTTCTTCTCAACTATATAATCCACTTGCCCACTTATTCTCTTCTTGATCAAAGGGTGATCCCTGGACCAGCTACAACAGAAACATCTTAGAATGTAAAAGAAATGCAGAATCTCAGACCCCAGTCCAGACCTACTATCACATCAGAAACTACTTTACAACAATGCCCCTGACCCCTACAACTCCAAGTGACTGAGATGCATATTCACATCCGAAAAGCACTTACCTAGACTATTCTCAATATCCAAGACACACCACAAACTTTCTCACCTCTAACACAATGCTAATTCACTTCCAACAAGAAGCTAGGAAAAAAAAAAAAAAAAAAAAAGCTAGAAACTCCTAAATTTCAAATTGACATATTCCACTTTCTCTGTGAAAAGTTTGGCATTCCCCCTCCTCTCCATACACATGTTCCCTGCAAAGCTTCTTTCCACAGAGCTCATACTTTGCTCATGTTTCCATAATAGCACATTTTATAACAATTATTTTCCCCTCTGCATACCCATTAATGAGATTCATAAGAGTACACTGCCTTATTCATCTTTGTACCCCTTCACACTAAATCCAGTACCTAGAATACAGTAGGAGTTTAATAAATATTAACTATATAACTGAATAATGAATGA
Organism: Orcinus orca; assembly: GCF_937001465.1. Lineage (NCBI taxonomy): Eukaryota > Metazoa > Chordata > Mammalia > Artiodactyla > Delphinidae > Orcinus > Orcinus orca. The sequence goes on from NC_064564.1 coordinate 54,554,456, forward strand.
ATGGGTGGAAGGATGGAGAGATGGATAAAGAGTCCGATTAAAACACTCCAATAGGTTTCATTTGATCTTCTATTTAAAACACACCAATGGCTTTCCATCTCACTCAGAGTAAAACCTACATGCTTACGTAGGCCGAACAAGGCCCTAGGACACATGATCCCACATCTGTCCCTCTGAGGTCACTTCTCATTCTCTTCCCCACAGCTCTCTTGGCTCTAACCACATTGGCCTCCTTGCTAGGCAAACTCCTGCTTCATGAGCTTGGCACTTACTGATCCCTCCACTTAGAACGCTCTTCCCTCAAATATCTAAAAAAGTTCACTTCTTCCAGTTTTCTTCTCAAATGCCACCTATCAGAGTAGCTTTCTCTCACCACCATACATAAAATAGCACCACCACTCTCTATCATGATGTGTCTCACACTGCATTATTTTTCTTCATAATACTTATTACCATGTAACGTGTGTTTATTTTTTTGATGATGACTCTCTGACCTGAATGTATGCTCCATGAGTGCCAAGACCTTATTTTGTCCCCTAAAGTTTCCTCATCACCAAGAACGGTGCCTAACACATCGTAGGACATCAGTAAATATTTGTAAAGTAAGTTTAGGTATATCAACTAATAGAGAGTTCTGATTAATAGTATGATTACTGCGTTTGACATAAAATTTTAAAGAAAATGTCCTTAATATATGGACAATCAACTTTCATTTCAAAAATCCTATTTTTAAACATCTACATCAGTCTTCCACATAACAGAAGAGTCATTATGTTAACAGTCCATAAAATGTATATATTTTAAGGTCATCTCGTTAGCTACAAAAAAAATGGTCATTCAGAAAAACATGTTGGGGCTTCCCTGGTGGCGCAGTGGTTGAGAGTCCACCTGCCGATGAAGGGGACATGGGCTCGTGCCACGGTCCGGGAAGATCCCACATGCTGCGGAGCAGCTGGGCCCGTGAGCCATGGCCGCTGAGCCTGCGCTCCGCAATGGGAGAAGCCACAACAGTGAGAGGCCCGCACACCGCAAAAAAAGAAAAGAAAAACATGTTGAACAGTTTAGCCAAACTTTGGGAGAAATATGGCTGAGCTATATATAATATAAATCCTAAACTGAAATTTATATATCTAATACATTTCATGGCTGAAGTATTGTCATGTACCTTGAAATTAATACTCCAGCAGAGTAACCTCATTAATAGTATTAGTAACCTGGTACACAAAAACATATGTATTAAAAAGAAGTAATAGTTCTGGTGGAAGAAATACAAAAAGGTGACATAGGAGAACCTAGCTTCCCTGTCTCCCCACAAAGATCAACAATTGAACAGCTCTCCATGAACAAAAACAGCTCTGGGAGGTCACTAGGGTATATTTAGCAAGTTTTAGCACACAGTGGAATTAAAACACCAGAGTAATTGCACAAGAAAAGAAAGAAGACAAGTTCATTTTGTCTGCATCATTCCATAACCTATGTTGGCACTGTTCAGCACCAAGAAGGAACTTCCTAACTAGAAAATTTTCTTCTCGCCAGGAAAGAAACAGCAAGGTAAGCAAACCAGCTTTTATAGCCTCTAGGGGTACTACACAAAAGTCTGACTTCGGTTTCACCCCACCCAGACCAGCAAAGCTGAGACATTGAGCCAGCTAGTAAAAAGGAAGAAAAGCAGAGGCTACTTTTAGCACATAGGCAGCAGAGCGATGGTTGGTTTACGGAGATCTGCTCTGCAAACAATCTTAGCAGAGTTCACCACTGATGAAGCCAACAGCCACCAATTCATCAAGGATCCTTGCAGATCTCACAAGGTTTTGTCCCACAGGTTTTTGAGCTAGTTGATGCCAGCAGTCTGAGTTCCTCCCTACTCCATCTACATGACCTCCCCCAACTCCTGCTGAAGCCAGGAACCACACTGGAGCCATCCAAGGTATCTGTAGTTACGCAAGTATAAGACATCAGCTGCATAAATCCCACTTTGCCCACAGCAGAACCTGGAGCCACACCCACAGGCAGCTTGGGCTTTTCCAGCTGCGCAGGTAAAATTTGCCAGCCTAGGCCAATGGGTGCCATCTTCACACCTCTTCTACCCTACTCCACGCCACCAGTATCTCCCTGAAAGAAGATCTGGGGACCCATCTGGAACCCCAGCTTTTGCAGCTGCTGCCCAGGTAAAGCACCTCCTTACCACTTGACTCTGGTGGCCAGTGAGGTTTGTATCCATGGGTTCAACAGGACTGTAGCAAACAAAGAAACAGTTCTTTTCTTTTTCTTTTCATCTTTTATTTTTAGCTTTATTGAAGTATATATAATTGATTTAATCACTTCCAAAAATTTCCTTGTATTCTTTTGTGTGTGTGTGTGTGTGTGTGTGTGTGTGTGTGTTTTGTGTGTGGTAAGAAGAAGAAACAGTTCTTAACTGGCTATCCTTCTAGGGCTCAGTACAGTGAGCAGTCCTTCCCTAAAAGAGGTCTACTTGCATACTGTAAAAGCTGCTGCCTGAGAGTCTGACTTCCAATCAGCCTGCACCTGGGTGCTGACTGAAATCCTCCCCTATGGGACACTGAAAGATCTTGGCATACCCTCAACTACTGGGAGCCACTAAGAACAAAGAAGGATGTCTGGACAATCACAAAAGTTTGAGAGACAATCAAGAGCTAAGGTCAGGTGGAAGGATAAGTTTCATCTCCTAGATGATTTCACTCCTGTCTAGGCGAGGTGGCTGTTTAATCTGACGCATGAAAACTAACATAAATAGTCAAGGAAAATGAAAAAAATGAGGTATATTTTCCAAACAAAAGGATAATATAAAACCCCAGAAACAGACCTTAATGAAATGGAGATAAGTGATCTACCTGATAAGAGTTCAAAATAATGGCCGTAAAGATGTTTAACAAGGAGAACAATACATAAACAAAGTGAGAATTTCAACAAAGAAATAAAAAATACAAGAACTTATGAAATAAATCACAGAGCTGAAGAATACAGCTGAACTGAAAAATACACTGGGTGGGCGGGGGGGTTAACAGAAGACGAGGTGAAGCAAAAGAAAGGATCAGCAAACTCAAAGACAGGGGAGCGGAGTCTGTCCAATCAGAGGAGCAAAAGGAAAAAAAAGAATGAAAAAGAGTGAAGATACCTTAGGAACTTATGGGATACCATCGAGTGGAACAATATTCACATTATAGGAATCCCAGAAAGAGAAAAGAGGGAGAAAAGGGAAGAAAGCTTATTTCAAGACATAATGACCGAAAACTTCCCTAACCTGGGGAAGGAAACAGACATCCAAATTCACTTCAAATTTAAAGACACACACAGACTGAATGTGAAGGGATAGAAAAAGATAATTCCAAGCAAATGGAAACAAAAATGTGCAGGGTAGCTATACTTATATTAGACAAAATAGACTTCAAGCCAAAGCCTGGAAAAAGAGAAAACAAAGGTCATTATATAATGATAAAGGGGTCAATCCAACACAAAGAAATAACATTTATTAATATGTATACATCCAACATAGGAGCACCTAAATATACAAGGGAAATAATGACAGATTTGAAGGGAGAAATAGACACCAATATAAAACAGTAAGGGACTCAATATCCCACTTTCAACAATGGATAGATCATCCAGACAGAAAGTCAAAGGGAAACATTGAACTTAAAATATACATTAGACCAGAGGAACCTAACACATATGTACAGAATTCCATCCAAAAAGCAACAGAATACACATTCTTCTCAAGGGAACATGTAATATTCTCTATGATAGATCGTGTGTTAGGACACAAAACAAGTCTTAATAAATTTCAAAAGACTGAAATCCTATCAAGCATCTTTTTCAACCATAATGGTATGAAACAAGAAACCAATTACAAAAAGAAAACTAGAAAATTCAAAAACATTAAACAACATGATACTGAGCAACCAAGGATTCAAAGAAGAAATCAAAAGAAAACATTTAAAATATCTTGAGACAAACAAAAAAGGAACACAACATACCGAAATATATGGGACGTAGCTAAAGCAATCTTAAGAAGGAAGTTCATAGCGATAAACACCTATGTTAAGAAAAAGAAAACAGCTCAAAAGAACATTCTAACTTTATATTTCAAAGAACAGAAAAAAAAGAACAACCTAAGCCCAAAGTTAGTACAAGGAAGGAATAAAGATTAGAGCAGAAATAAATGAAATAGCGATTAAAAAGACAACCGAGAAGATCAATGAAACAAAGAGCTATTTCTTAAAAAAGATAAACAAAATTACAAAATTCACAAAACTTTGCTAGACTTACCAAGAAAAAGAGAGACAACTCAAAGAAAATTCAAAGTGAAAGACAAGATGTTACAACTGACACCACAGAAATACAAAGAATCATGAGAGACTACTATGAACAATGTATACACCAAATAATAATAATAATTGGATAACCCAGAAGAAACAGAAAAATTCCTAGAAACATACAATTCCCTAAGACTGAATTATGAAGAAATGGAGTATCTGAATAGACCAATAACTAGTAAAAAGATTGAATCAGTAACTAAATATCCTCCAACAAAGAAAAGCTCAGAACTAGATGGCTTAAAGATTTAGACATTTTAAAAAGAATTAATATCAATCTTTAATCTCTTCCAAAAACAAAGAGAATGGAACACTTCCAAATATATTTTACAAGGCCAACAGTACCCTGATATCAAAACAATACATGGATAGTGCAAAAAAGACAATTACAGGCCAATATTATTGATGAACATAGGTGCAAAATCATCAACAAAATATAAGCTAACCAAATTTAGCAATGTATTAAAATACATAGACCATCATAAAACCAATTTATTCTAGGCATATAAGAATGGTTCAAACATCCACAAATCGATCAATGTGATACACCACATTAACAAAATGAAGGAAAAAAGTCATCTCAATAGATGTAGAAAAAGCACTAGACAAAATTCAACATTCATTCGTGATAAAAACTCTCAACAAACTGAGTATATAAGGAATGTATTCAATTCAATAAAAGCTATATAGAACAAGTCCATAGCTAACATTATACTCAACTATAAAGTACTAAAAGCTTCTCCTCTAAGATCACGGACAAGATAAGAGTGCCCACTCTCACTACTCCTATTCAACATAGTACAAGAAGTCCTAGTCAGAGCAATTAACCAAAAGAAGAAATAAAAGGCATCCAAATCAGAAAGGATGAAGTCAATCTGTCTCTATCTGCAGATGACATGATGCCATGTATAGAAAACTCTACCAAAAAAACTGTTAGAACTAAAAAACAAATTCAATAAAGATGGAGGACACAAAATCAATATACAAAAATCAGCAGTGTTTGTATATACTAACAATGAACTACCTGAAAATGAAATTAAGAAAACCATTCCATTTACAATAGCCGCAAAAAGGATAAAATACCTAGGATAAATATAACTAAGGAGAAGAAAGGCCTGTAAACTGGAAACTATCAGACATTGGTGAAAGAAGCTGAAATAGACACAAATAAATGGAAAGATACTCTGCACTCATGGATTGAAGAGTTAATATTGCTCAAATGTACACAAAGTGATCAAATCAATCCCCGTCAAAACTTCAATGGCATTTTCACAGAACTAGAACCCTAAAATTTGTATGGGACCACAATGACCTCAAATAGCTAAAGCAATCTTGAGAAAGATGAACAAAGCTGGAAATATCACACTCCCTATTTCAAACTGTATTACAAATCTATAGTAATCAAAACAGTAGGTGTTGCAATAAAAACTGAAACATAGATCAATGGAAAAGAATAGTGAGCCCAGAAATAAAAACACACATATACAGTCAATTAATTTATGACAAAGGAGTCAAGAACATACAAAGGGAAAATTATAGTCTCTTCAAAAAATGGCGTTGGGAAAACTGGACAGTCACGTGTAAAACAATGAAACTGGAAGACTATCTTACACTATACATAGTAATCAACTCAAAAAGGATTAAAAATGAATGTAAGACATGAAAGTATAAAACTCCTAGAAGAAAGCACAGATGATTCAGCTGCTAGACATCAGTCTTGGCTAAGATTTTTTGAATTTGACACCAAAAGCAAAGGCAACAAAGCAAAAATGAAAAAGTGGGACTATATCAATCTAAAAAGCTTCTGCACTACAAAGGAAATCACCAATAAAATGAAAAGGCAACATACCAAGTGGGAAAAATATATGCAAGTCATATATTTGATAAAGGGTTAATATCCAAAATATATTTTAAAAAAACTCATATAACTCAATAGACAAAACAAAAACAAAAATCCAATTTAAAAATAAGCAGAAAATCTGAATAGACATTTTTTCCAAAAAAGACATATAGATGGCCAGTAGGTCTGGAAAAAAAGGTGCTCAACATCATTAATCATCAGGGAAATTCAAGTCAAAACCAGAAGGAGATAAAACCTCATACTTGGAATGGCTATTACCATATGACAAAAAATAACAAGTGTTGGAGAAAAGGGAATCCTTGTGCAATGTTGATGGGAATGTAGATTGGTAAAGACACTAAGGAAAACAGTATGGAGGTTCCTCAAAATATAAAACTACCATATGACCTAGCAATTCCACTTCTGGACATATATCTGAAGGAAATGAAAGAAACTATCTCAAAAAGACATTTGCACCCCTATGTTCAGTGCAGCATTTATTACAATAATCAACACACAGAAACAAACTAACTGTCCACTAACAGATGAAAGGATTTGTGTATACACACACACACACACACACACACACACACACACACACAAAGAACGGAATATTATTCAGCCACATAAAGGAAATCTTTATGTGGAAGGAAATCTTGCCATTAGTGACAAATGGAACTTGAAGTCATTATGCTAAGTGAAATAAGTCAGACAGAGAAAGACAAACACTTGTATGATATCATTTATATGTGGAATCTAAGAAAAACAAACTTACAGGTAACAGAGAACAGATAAGTGGTTGCCAGAGATGGGTGGTGGGGGCTGGGGGTAATGGGTGAAGGTGGTTAAAAAGTTCAAACTTCATTATAAGATAACTAAGTAATGAGGATAGAATGTGCAGCACGGTAACTGTAGTTAACAATACTCAAGTGTAGGTTTGAAAGTTGCTAAAACAGTAGATCTTAAATGTTCTCATCAAAAGAAATAAATAGTAACTGTGAGGTGATAGACATTAACTAAACTTATTGTGGTAATCATTTTAATATATATATAGATATGAAATCATTTATACCTTAAACTAATACAGTGTTATGTGTTAATTACATCTCAATAAAAGTGGGAGGAAATTAAAATAAACAAAATCAGGCAAAATAGACTTTAGGCAAAAATTGTCACTACAGATAAAGATGACATTTTAAAATGATAAACAATGAGTCCTATAAGAAGATATTCCAATTATAAATATATATATGCACCTAACAGCAGAGCCCCAAAATGTGTGAATCAAAAATGGACAGAATTGGGCTTCCCTGGTGGCGCAGTGGTTGAGAGTCCGCCTGCCGATGCAGGGGATACGGGTTCGTGCCCCGGTCCGGGAGGATCCCATGTGCCGCGGAGTGGCTGGGCCCGTGGGCCATGGCCGCTGAGCCTGCGCGTCCGGAGCCTGTGCTCCGCGGCGGGAGAGGCCACAGCGGTGAGAGGCCCACGTACCGCAAAAAAAAAAAAAAAAAAAAAAAAAAAAAAATGGACAGAATTGAAGAATGAAATAGACAAATAATAAAGGGTAGAGCAACAAGACAGAAGACAGGCAAAAAAATGCAAGATTTGAAGAACACTGCAAGCCAAATAGACCTCACAGACAATTAGGACACTCCACCCAATAAAAGTAGAATATACATTCTATTCAAGAATTTAGTAGGGCTTCCCTGGTGGCACAGTGGTTGAGAGTCCGCCTGCCGATGCAGGGGACACAGGTTTGTGCCCCGGTCTGGGAAGATCCCACATGCCGCAGAGCGGCTAGGCGCATGAGCCATGGCCATTGAGCCTGCGCGTCCAGAGCCTGTGCTCCGCAACGGGAGAGGCCACAACAGTGAAAGGCCCACATACAGCAAAAAAAAAAAAAGAAAAAGAATTTAGTAGATGGATGAAACATCAGACCACCCATAACAGAAGAGAGAATGAATGAACTGAAGAAAGCATCAAGGTTGAAGCAAAGAGAAAAAAACCTTTGAAAATATTCAAGAGTCCAAAGCTATATGGCACATGGTGGAAAGGTCTAATATGTAATCAAAATCTCACAAGGACAAGAGAGAAAGAATATGCAGAAGCCATATTTGAAGAGATATTTAGCAAGAATTTTCCAAGAATGAGGAATAGCATATAAAGAAAAAAAAACTTTATAAACTTGAAAGCACAAAAAAAAAAAAACACCACCACACTTAGAGAAATCATATAAAAACTGCTGAAAACCAAAATAGAGAAAACATAAAAAGTAGTCAGAGAATGGACATATTACTTTCAAAGGAGAAAGAGAGAGATGACGTCTCAACTCAAAGAATGGAAGCCAGAAGACAATGCATATCATCTTAAAAAAAAAGAAGAAAAAAAGATTCTGCAATTCTAACCACCTGAAAATACCATTCAGAAATGAAGGCAAAAAAGGCATTCTCTGATAAATATAAAATGAGAGAATTCACTGTCAGCAGAATCTCACTAAAAGAAATACCAAAAAAAAGTGCTTAATGCAGAAGGCAAAAGATCCTAGAGGGAAACACAGAATTGCAGAAAAGAATGAAAAGCTTTCAAAGGGATAAAAATTCTCAGTGAATACTGATTTTTTAATAATAATAATGGCTTACAGAGTAAAAATATATGTAGGATTAAAATGTAAGATAAAAATAGCAAAAATAAGTGAGATAAAGCAGTTAGAATGAATTCAGTTCCTTCCACTGTATGAAAAATTAAATACACTCTAAAGTAAGTTAAGTAAGTTAGTTAAAATACACTAAAAAGTTAAAGACTGGGAAGCTCCATTTACAATAATAGCTGAGTAGATTTCTATCAGATTAAGTCTCCCGCATATAACTGTTTCATTTCTGAGCAAAATATAAAAACAACTACCTGCAGGTAACAGAGAATGATCAAACACAGGAAAAATATGGACAAGAATTGATACTGGGAAAACAAAAGAGCCTAACTAAGTTTCCCATTTTTGTGAATTTTTATCTGAGAGAGGCTCATAACAGACATGATGTGGGGAGATTAAAATTCCAATAGTAACTTGCAGTTTTACTGGCTTGAAGAACTATAGGACAAAGTTCAGGTCCACCACTACAGCTAGAAAAAATGGAAATTCTGGAAGGGTGACAGCTGAAACTATGGCTGACACCTGAAGTAGTCATGCAGTGGGCAGAACTCTAAGCAATCCAGATAAGGTTAAAAGAACTTAAAAGCAACTTAGTTGTTCCCACCTGAAGGAAATCAGGGTTTGGAGTTTACATCTAACTTATTTGAATTCAAGAGACAGAGGAGGGCGAGAAAAAGAAAAAGTTAGTTCAGCACTCATGACTAATATGACAGAAACCAGAGTCTCTAAAAAATATGTTACTATATACACTAAATAATATAAAATCATTACACAGACAAAACATTAATATATGACCCATATTCAAAGCAAAGAAAACCACTACTAATTAAATCCAAGAATACCCAAAAGATAGAATTAAAATATAATAATTTTAAAGAATCTACTTTATTATAATAGGGACCTAAAGACAACTATGATTTTAAGATATGAACACATAGAAAAACTCAACACATATATACATGATACAATAATAAATCAAATGAAAATTGTAGAACTGAAGTGTACAATATTTGAAGATTAATTCACAGAAAAAGACTTACAGAAAAACTGGAGATAACAGAAATGTCACTTAAATTGAATAAAAATTAACATAAATTATCTAAAGAATGTAAATTAAAAGATTGAAAAAAATAAAGAGAGACTCATCGGGCTTTGGGGTAACACTGAAGAGTCTAACATAAGTGAAATAGGAATCTCAAAAGGAGAAGAGAGAGAAGTCAGAAAAATGTTTCAGAAAGTAATGTCAAAAATTTCCCCAATTCAGTAAAAAATATATTATTTACAAAAATCAAGAAGCTCATCAGAATTCCCAGGAGAGAGGGGCCTTCAAGATGGCAGAGGAGTAAAACATGGACATCACCTTCCTCCCCACAAATACACCAAAAATATGTGGAACAACTTCTATAGAACACTTACTGAACGCAGACAGAAAACTCAGACTTCCCAAAAAGAAGAAAATCCCCACGTACCTGGGTAGGGCAAAAAAAAAGAGAAAAAACAGAGACAAAAGAATAGGGACAGGACCTGCACCTCTGGGAGGGAGCTGTAAAGGAGGAAAAGCTTCCACACACTAGGAAGCCCCTTCACGGGCAGAGACTGCGGATAGTGGAGGGGGGAAGTTTCGGAGCACAAAGGAAAGCGCAGCAACAAGGGTTCAGAGGGCAAAGTGGAGAGATTCCTGCACAGAGGATCAGGGCCAACAAGTACTCACTAGCCTGAGAGGCTTCTCTGCTCACCCGCTGGGGAGGATGAAGGCTGGGAGCTGAGGCTCAGGTTTCGGAGGTCAGATCCCAGGGAGTGGATGGACTGGCTGCGTGAACACAGCTGAAGGGGGCTAGTGCTCCACAGCTAGCTGGGAGGGAGTCTGCAAAAAAGTCTGGACCTGCATAAGAGGCAAGAGACCATTGTTTTCGGGTGCACGAGGAGAGGGGATTCCTTCCCCGTCTGCCCACAAATGGCAGAGCACCACCTAAGCGAACTCCAGAGATGGGTGCAAGCCATGGCTTTCAGCTCAGACCCCAGAGACAGGCATCAACTGCTAATGCTGCTGCTGCAGCCAAGAATCCTGCGTGCAAGCACACAACACTATCCACACCACCCACCCCAGGAGCCTGTGTAGCCCGCCACTGCCAGGGTCCCGTGATCCAGGGACAATTTCCCAAGGAGAACACATGGTGCGCCTCAGGATGGTGCAATGCCACACAGGCCTCTGCTGCCACAGGCTTGCCTAGCATTCCAATTATAACTACTGTTCCCCTCCCACTCCCCAGCCAGAATGAGCAAGAACCCCTAATAAGCCACTGATTTAACCCCCTCCTGTCTGTGCGGGAAACATGCCTGAGGGCAACCTACATGCAGAGGTGGGGCCAAAACCAAAGCTGAACCCCAGGAGCTGTGCGAACAAAGATAAGAAAGGGATATTTCTCCGTGCAGCATCAGGAGCAGCGGATTGAATCCCCACAATCAACGTGATGTACCCTGCATCTGTGGAATACCTAAATAGACAATGAATCACCCAAGATTGTGGCAGTGGACTTTGGGAGTAGCGGTAGACTTGGGGTTTGCTGTCCGTGACTGAATTGTTTCTTATTTTTATGTTTATCTCAGTTTAGTTTTTAGCATTTGTTATCATTGGTGTATTCGTTTATTGGTTTGGTTGCTCTCTTTTTTCTTAATTATTATTTTTAATTTTTTTATATTAATAATTTTTAAATTTATTTATTTATTTTATTTATTTTTTCCCCCTCCCTTTTCTTCAGAGCTGTGTTGCTGACAGGTGCTCCAGCCTGGTGTCAGGCCTGAGCGTCTGAGGTGGGAGAGCTGAGTCCAGAACACTGGAGCACTAGAGACTTCCCTGCCCGATGTAATATCAATTGGCGAGAGCTCTCCCACAGATCTCCGTCTCAATGCTAAGACCCAGCTCCACCCAACGGCCAGCAAACTCCAGTGCTGGACGCCCTATGCCAGACAACTAGCAAGTCACCCATTAGCACAGAGGTTGCCTAAAATCATAATAAGTCCATAAACACCAAAAAACACACTACCGTATATGACCCTGCCCACCAGAAAGACAAGATCAACCCCAACCACCAGAACACAGGCACTAGTCCCCTCTACCAAGAAGCCTACAGAAGCCACGGAAACTACCTCACTCACTGGGGTCAGACACCAAAAACAACGGGAAGTACAAACCTGCAGCCTGTGAAAAGGAGACACCAAACACAGTAAATTAAATAAAATGAGAAGACAGAGAAATATGCAGCAGATGAAAGAACAAGGTAAAAACCCACCGGACCAAACAAATAAAGAGGAAATAGGCAGTCTACCTGAAATACAATTCAGAGTAATGATAGTAAAGATGATTCAAAATCTTGGAAACAGAATGGAGAAAATACAAGAAATGTTTAACAAGGACACAGAAGAACCAAAGAGCAACCAAACAATGATGAACAACACAATAAATGAAATTAAAAATTCTCTAGAGGGAATCAATAGCAGAATAACTGAGGCAGAAGAACAGATAAGTGACCTGGAAGATTAGATAGAGGAAATAACTGCCACAGAGCAGAATACACAGAAAAGAATGAAAAGAATTGAGGACATTCTCAGAGACCACTGGGACAACATTAAATGTACCTACATTCAAATGATAGGGGTCCCAGAAGAAGAGAAAAAGAAAGGGAATGAGAAAATATTTGAAGAGATTATAGTTGAAAACTTCCCTAATATGGGAAGGAAATATAGTCAATCAAATCCAGGAAGCACAGGGAGTCCCATACAGGATAATCCAAGGAGAAACATGCCAAGACACATGTTAATCAAACTATCAAAAATTAAATACAATAAAAAATATTGAAAGCAGCAAGGGAAAAGCAACAAATAACATACAAGGGAATCCCCCATAAGGTTAACAGCTGATCTTTCAGCAGAAACTCTGCAAGCCAGAATGAAGTGGCAGGACATATTTAAAGTGATGAAAGGGAAGAACCTACAACCAAGATTACTCTACCTAGCAAGGATCTCATTCAGATTTGACGGAAAAATTAAAACCTTTAAAGACAAGTAAAAGCTATGAGAATTCAACAACACCAAACCGGCCTTACAAGAAATGCTAAAGGAACTTCTCTAGGCAGAAAACACAAGAGCAGGAAACGACCTACAACACAAAACCAAAACAATTAAGAAAATGGTAATAGGAAGTAACATATTGATAATTACCTTATATGTAAATGGATTAAATACGTCAATCAAAAGACAGAGACTGGCTGAATGGATACAAAATCAAGACCTGTATATATGCTGTCTACAAGAGACCCACTTCACAACTAGGGATACATACAGACTGAAAATGAGTGGATGGAAAATGATATTCCATGCAAATGGAATTCGGAAGAAAGCTGGAGTAGCAATTCTCACATCAGACAAAATAGACTTTAAAATAAAGACTATTACAAGAGACAAAGTGGACACTACATAATGATCAAGGGATCAATCCAAGAAAAAGATATAACAATTGTAAATATTTATGCGCCCAACATAGGAGCATCTCAATACATAACACAAATGCTAACAGCCATAAAAGGGGAAATTAACAGTAACAAAATAACAGTAGGGGACTTTAACACCCCACTTTCACCAATGGAAAAATCACCCCAAATGAAAATAAATAAGGAAACACAAGCTTTAAATGACACATTAAACAAGATGGACTTAATTGATATTTATAAGACAGTCCATCCATAAACAACAGAATACACATTCTTCTCTACTGCTCATGGAACATTCTCCAGGATAGATCATATCTTGGGTCACAAATCAAACCTTGGTAAATTTAAGAAAATTGAAACCGTATCAAGTATCTTTTTCCAACCACAACACTATGAGACTAGATATCAATTACAGGAAAAACACTGTAAAAAATACAAACACATGGAGGCTAAACAATATACTACTAAATAACCAAGAGACAACTGAAGAAATAAAAGAGGAAATCAAAAAATACCTAGAAACAAATGACAATGAAAACATGACAACCCAAAACCTATGGGATACAGCAAAAGCAGTTCTAAGAGGAAAGCTTATAGCAATACAATCCTACCTCAAGAAACAAGAAAAATCTCAAATAAACAACCTAACCTTACACCTAAAGCAGTTAGAGAAAGAAGAATGAAAAAAATCCCCAAAGTTAGCAGAAGGAAAGAAATCATAAAGATCAGGTCAGAAATAAATGAAAAAGAAATGAAGAAAACAATAGCAAAGATCAATAAAACTAAAAGCTGGTTTGTTGTGAAGATAAAGAAAATTGATAAACCATTAGGACTTCTCTAGTGGCACAGATGGTTAAGAATCCGCCTGCCAATGCAGGGGACACGGGTTTGAGCCCTGGTCTGGGAAGATCCCACATGCCGCGGAGCAACTAAGCCCGTGAGCCACAACTACTGAAGCCTGCGCGCCTACAGCCCATGCTTCACAACAAGAGAAGCCACTGCAATAAGATGGCCGCACACCGCAACAAAGAGTAGCCCCTGCTCACTGTAACTAGACAAAGCCCGTGCACAGCAATGAAGACCCAATGCAGCCAAAAAAATAAATAAATAAAACCTTAAAAAAAAATTGATAAACCACTAGCCAGACTCATCAAGAAAAAAGGGGGGAAGACTCAAATAAACAAATTAGAGATGAAGAAGGAGAAGTAACAACTGACACTGTAGAAATACAAAGAATCATGAAAAAGAAAAGAAGAAGTAAAACTGTCACTGTTTGCAGATGACATGATACTATACATAGAGAATCCTAAAGATGCTACCAGAAAATTACTAGAGCTAATAATCAATGAATCTGGTAAACTAGCAGGATACAAAATTAACAAACAAAGATCTCTTGCATTCCTATACACTAATGATGAAAAATCTGAAAGAGAAATTAAGGAAACAATCCCATTTACCACGGCAACAAAAAGAATCAAATACCTAGGAATAAACCTACCTAAGGAGACAAAAGATCTATATGCAGAAAACTATATGACACTGATGAAAGAAATTAAAGATGATACAAGCAGATGGAGAGATATACCATGTTCTTTTATTGGAAGAATCAACATTGTGAAAATGGCTATACTAGCCCCAACAATCTACAGATTTAATGCAATCCTTATCAAATTGCCAATGGCATTTTTCACAGAACTAGAACAAAAAATTTCACAATTTGTATGGAAACACAAAAAACCCCGAATAGCCAAAGCAATCTTGAGAAAGAAAAATAGAGCTGGAGGAATCAGGTTACTGGGCTTCAGAGTATACTACAAAGCTACAGTAATCAAGACAGTATAGTACTGTCACAAAAACAGAAATATAGATCAATAAAACAGGATACAAAGCCCAGAGACAAACCCTCGCACATATGGTTACCATATTTTTTTACAAAGGAGGCAAGAATATACAATGGAGAAAAGAAATCCTCTTCAATAAGTGGTCCTGGGAAAACGGGACAGCTATACGTAAAAGAATGAAATTAGAACACTTCCTAACACCATACACATAAATAAACTCAAAATGGATTAAAGATCTAAATGTAAGGCCAGACACTATAAAACTCTTAGAGGAAAACATAGGCAGAACACTCTATGACATAAATACAGCAAGATCTGTTTTGACCACCTCCTAGAGTAAGAGAAATAAAACCAAAAATAAACAAATGGGACCGAATGAAACTTAAAAGCTTTTGCACAGCAAAGGAAACCATCAACAAGATGAAAAGACAACCCTCAGAATGGGAGAAAATATTTGCAAATGAAGAAACTGACAAAGGATTAATCTCCAAAATATATAAACAGCTCATGCAGCTCAATATTAAAAAAACAAACAACACAATCCAAAAATGGGCAGAAGACCTAAATAGACATTTCTCCAAAGAAGACATATAGATGGCCAAGAAGCACATGAAAAGCTGCTCAACATCACTAATCATTAGAGGAATGCAAATCAAAACTACAATGAGGTATCACCTCACACCAGTCAGAATGGCATCATCAAAAAATCTCAAACAATAAATGCTGGAGAGGGTGTGGAGAAAAGGGAATCCTCTTGCACTGTTGGTGGGAATGCAAATTGATATAGCCACTATGGAGAACAGTATGGAGGTTCCTTAAAAACTAAAAATAGAACTACCATATGACCCAGCAATCCCACTATTGGGCATATACCCTGAGAAAAGTATCAAGAAGTATCATGTATCACAATGTTCATTGCAGCACTATTTACAATAGCCAGGACATGGAAGCAACCTATGTGTCCACTGAAAGATGAATGGATAAAGAAGATGTGGCACATATATACAATGGAATATTACTCCATCAGATAAAGAAACGAAATTGACTTATTTGTAGTGAGGTGGATGGACCTAGAGTCTGTCATATGGAGCGAAGTAAGTCAGAAAGAGAAAAACAAATACTGTATGCTAACACATACATATGGAATGTTAAAAAAAAATGGTTCTGATGAACCTAGTGGCAGGACAGGAATAAAGATGCAGATGTAGAAAATGGACTTGAGGACACAGGGAGTGGGAAAGGTAAGCTGGGATGAAGTGAAAGAGTAGCACTGACATATATACACTAGCAAATGTAATATAGATAGCTAGTGGAAAGCAGCTGCATAGCACAGAGAGATCAGCTCAGTGCTTTGTGACCACCTAAAGGGGTGGGATAGGTAGGGTGGGAGGGAGACACAAGAGGAAGGGGATATGAGGATATATGTATACATATAGCTGATTCACTTTGTTATATATCAGAAACTAACACAATATTGTAAAGCAATTATACTCCAATAAAGATATTAAAAATTTTTTAAATCCCCAGGAAATAGAAATAGAATATGGATAATAAATAAAGTCTAACCTTAAAAAAAAAAAAAAAGAAGCTTATCAAACTGCAAGAAGGATGACTACAATGAAAATCATACTTGGGAACACCACAGTTAAAGTGCTTAAAACCAAAGGTTAAATATTCAGGAAAAAAGCCAGCCAAAACTGACAGATCACATTTAAGTGAACAATGAAACAAATTTCCAGTGATACTGTGAGAAACAGTGGAGTCCAGAAGACAGAAAAGTGATGTTTTTAAATTGCTTTTTAAAAATATATAAACAGTCAATTAATCCAGAAAAAGGAAGGAAATGGGAACAGAGGAACAAAAAATAGGACAAATGGAAAACAAATGGTAAGATGGTACACCTAAACCCAACCATATTAATAATTAAATTTAAGTGCACTAATGCTGCAATGAAATGGAAGAAATTGTCAGAATGAATAAAAAACAGAATCTTACTCTGTATACACACTTTAAATATTAAGACACCTATAGATGGAAATTTAAAGAATAAGAAAAAGGTAATCTTCCCATGGAAAATGTAACCATTAAAGAGACTGATTGGCTATATTAACATCATAAAATTGGATTTCAAGTCAACAGAATATTATTATAGTTAAAAGTGACATTTTACAATAGCAAAGGGTTCATTTAATTAGAAAGAAATGACAATCATAAATATGTATGCCCCTATTAAAAGTTTTAAAATACATGAAGCAAATTTGACAAACTAAAGGGAAAACAGAAAAATCCACAATCATACTGGAAGATTTTAACACCTCTCTCAGCAACTGAAAGCAAAACTGATTTAAAAACTAAGGATAAAAATCACTAAAGACAGAAGATCTGAACACTGTCAACTGCAATGACAAAATTAATATCGATATTTAAGGAACACCCCAGTCAATACATGCAGATTAAAAATTATTTTCAGGTATAAATAGTACATTCATCAAAACTATGTGCTGGACCATACAACAAGTCTCAATAAATTTCCAAATACAGTAATCTTATAGAACACTATCTCTGACCATAATGGAAGTATATTAGAAGTGAATAAAAATAAGATATACAAGGAAAAAACACAAACATTTCAAAAGTAAATAACACATTTTCTAATAACCAAAGGGGCAAAAAGAAAATTACAAGGGAAATTAGAAACATTTCTAACTGAATATTTATTTGTAAAGTTGACAAGCTAATACTAAAAGTTCTATAAAAAAGCAGTAGAGCAAGAGTCTACAGAGCATCCTTGAAAAAGAACAAAGTGACTTGCAGTATCCGCATTTCAAGAGGTACTATACAGCGACATGTATTAGTGGGTATTTTTCTGGACTCTATTCTGTTATACCAATTATTTTGTCAATCATTACGCCAGTACCACACCATTTTTCTTTTTTAGCTTGATAAATAGGTCTCAAAATTGGGTAGTGTTAAGTCCTCCAACTTTATTTTTTACTATTTGGTTGGTCAAAAAGTTCGTTCAGGGTTTTCCATAACATCTTATAGAAAAACCCAAATGAACTTTTTAGCTAACCCAATACTTTATTTTGCTCTTTTAGGTCCCTTGCATTTCCCTATAAATTTTAGAATTGGCTTGTATTTATCTAAAAACTATAGCTTTCTGGAATTTTGATTGGGATTACATAATAAATAGATCAATTTGGGGAGAACTGACATTTTGACAACATTGTATCTTCTGATTCATGAACTTGGCCTAGCTGTCCACTTACATATGTCTTTTAATTTCCCTCTGGTATGTTTTGTACTTTTCATATTTTATCAAATTTATCCTTAATTATTACACAAGTTTTGATATTCTTATAAATGGTCTTTTTCGATTTCAATTTCTAATTATTTGTTTCTAATATTTAGATATATAATTGACTTTTGTAAATTGATGGTATCTTGCAACACTGCTAAATTTTCTTACTATTTCTAGTTGTTTCATCATAGATTCAGTACACTTTGTATACGGATGCTCAGGTTCTGTGAATAAAAAGAGTTTTACTTCCTTACTTCTAATCAGCATGATTTTATTTGTTTCTTGCCTTACTGTACTAGTTAGAATCTCCAGTACAATGTTGAAAATAACTGACTTGTTCCTTATGTTAGAAGGAGAGCATTCAGTGTTTAATAAGAAAGAAATATGTTTTATACAAACTCTTCTAGTGAAGTAAAAAAGGAGAATACTTTGCAATTCATATTAGGACACCAGCATCACCTTGATAAAATCTAACAAGAAACATTCAAGAAAGGAAAAGTACAGCCCAATATCCCTCATAAATATAGATGTAAAAATCCTAAGAAAAATATTAGCCAATTGAATCCAGCAATATGAAAATAATAAAACATTACAACAAAGTTAGGTTTATTTCAAAGAATACAAAACTGGATTAATAATTGAAAAACAATAAATGTAATAACCATGTTAACAGAATACATGAGAAAAACCCTAGTGTCATCTTAAAAGATAATGTATACAATCAATACCTGTTCATGAAAAAGCTTTCAAACTGTGAATAGATGGGAACTTCCTAATACGATAAACGACATTTACAGAAAAAACCCATAGCATATAGAGTGTTTAAAGGTAAAATACTGTAAGTTTCAAAAAGAAGCAAAACTAATCAATGATGATAGAAGACAAAGCTGGTTACATTGTAGGGGTAGCCACTAATTAGGAACATTATGGAGGTTTACTGAATACTGGTAATATTCTACATCTTGATCTGAGTGGTATTTATATGGATGTGTTCAATTTGTGAAACGTCATTGAGTTAAACACTTAAGGTTTGTACACTTTAGTATTTGTATGTTACACTTCAATAAAATCGTTTACAAAAAATTTCAAGTGTTTTCATGAAACTAAATTATCCTTAAAGTTATAGTGCTAAGTGCCAACATGGCCAAGACACTTTACAGAACAGTAAGAAAGTAATCTACCAAATATAAAGACTTACTATGAAGCTATACTGATTAAGATGATGTAACATTATCCAGGAATACAGAGAAAAGAGTCTAGAAAGAAACTCAATATACTGAACTAGGATATATGATAGAGGTAGCCCAGCACTACACAAGAAAAAAAGTGGATCATCCAATGGGTTGATATGGAAAAACTGGCTACTATTTGGGGAAAAATAAATAAATAAAAATGGATCCTTACCTTATACTGTATGTGAAATACAATTCCGAATGAATTATGAACATAAATGACATAAACAAAGCTTTAAAACTTTTTGAAGGAAACAGAGGTGCAAATATTTCCATATTTGGGGTGGGGAAGAATTTCTTAAATGAGCACTAAGTATAAAAGATTAAATTTTCTAAATTAAAATTAAGAATTTCTGTTTATCATATGACATGTTAAAGAAAATGAAAAGACAAGGTACACACTGAGAGAAGATACTTGCCACACATTCAACTTACTAGAGATTAATATCAAGGACATTTAAAGAACTTTTACAAATCAATAAGAAAAAAATCCAGTACAAGAATGGATAAAAGACATAAATAGACATTTTGCAGAGGAGGGCACTCACTTGACTAGTAATTGTAGGAAATACAGCCAAATGCATTGTTGATATGAGTAAAATTGATGAAAACCACTTTGAAAAATAAGTGACCAGTATTTTGTGAAAGTTTACATTTTCACACCCTAGACCTAGGATTTCCATTCTGAGATAGTTAATCCACAAAAATGCATGCAGGTGTGTACTAAGAATCATGTACAAAAATGTCAACTGCAGCATTATTCATAACAGCAAAAAACTGGAAATAACCCTAATACTCATCTACAAATGAATGGACAAGTAGTTATGATATAATCACATATAACAGAATATTTTATATCAGTCAAAATAAATGAACTTATACAAAACATCATAGATGATTCTTAACACAGTGATGAGTCAAAATTGCCAAATCCCAGGAAACAATACAATTTGATACATTTTTATAAATGGCAAAACTAAACAATATTCTATTTCCTCATAAATTTATATGAGATAAAACTTTCTAAAAAATAATCAAAATGATCAATAGTTCAGTAGTTACCTCTGGTGAGAGAATCAGGGTACCAGTAAAGGGTGAAGGATACAAGTAGATATAAGTTATTAGTAATTTCCTACCCTTTAATTAGTTGGTGGGACCAACAGTGTTTATTATAACAAAAAAGTAACAATTAAAATAAATATGCATGTAACATAATACTGTGTCATGATACAAATCTTATGACTAATCCAATTCTGTGCACCTGATGTCCAAAAAAATCAATATAATACAATACAAATGAAAAAATCTTATGTTTGAGTTGTTAGCAAGACAAAATATGCTGGGTTGAAAAATTACTGGATCATTAAAGTTAAAGGATCATTAATAAACATTTAAGCTCCCAATTACGTACTTGTGTTAATTTCATTTCTTTAAATTCTAACACTTAAAGAAGTACTGAGTGCCTTAAAAACAAATAACTTTATAGGAATAAGATTGTTTTATAATACATATTTAGAGATGACAGTTACCTTGAAAATTATCTAAAAGAGGTACCACTGGATATTTTCTATGTGACAGGCTCTGCATTTGACATGCATTATACCTCATTAATCCTCACAAAACTCTTATGACAAAGATACTATTAATATCAACATTTTATTTGTGAAGAAACTTTGGCTAAAGGGTTAAGAAATTTGCTCAAGTTCACAAAGGTCACAGGCAAAGCTATAATTTGATCCCAGGTTTATTTGAATCCTGAATCTGCATATTTATCTATACATTTGTACTACCTCACTTAATAGGACAAGAATAGGTAGAAATGTCAACTGATCTGTCCAAAATCATATATCAAGATAGTGATAGAACTGGGACTAAATGGTATTAACTACCACATACCAGGAATTATGGCAAGTACTTTTATGCGACTTTCTATTCAATACTCTTTTCATTCCATTACCCCATTCAATAAAACGTCTCGAAATGGACATGACCTATTAATTTCCTCTTCATTATCATATACCAGCCAAATCTTTCATCCCAATAACTATACCAGATACACCCTGTGTTTCTATATACATTTCTATATGAATCCACATTGTATATAATATTTATGTCTACAGAGTACAAAAAATAGCACAACATAAATCTGCCACACTTATATTCTAATATATGCAAATTTATTCAATTTTTGTGTTTTAGTCAATTATACTAGAAAATTTAATATGATATTATACTGGGTAACATTTTTAGAAAATGTCTCACCTGTTCTGAGTGGTCTGGATCACATTCTTGAGGTAAAGGATAGAGTGCTCCTTGTGACTCCTGAAGCTTTTCTTTTAATTTAGCGTTTTCCCGCTCTTTTTGAAATAGCTTATCCTGAAGATTAACAACACTTTGTCGGAGCATAGCTTCACTTGATTTTGTGGTTTCAAACCAAATATGTAACTCATTGTAAAGCTGTTTCAAAACATATATCCAAATTTATTAATAATCAATAAAATAGTTATGTCTATATATTTATACATATGGTCTATATATGACATACTCATTGCCCTCAAGTTATTTTAATAGTCTAAGAGGAAAAACAATATAAAAACATATGGGAAACTAAATGATATAATCACATACCAATACAAAACTCCAACTGACGTTAAAAAGACAAGATGTTCTATTGGCCAGTCGTAATACAGGGGTGCAAACATTTTAAGCTAGCTATATTAATCTTCATGATAAAGAACGGATTTAAGCTGTGAGAGGTGAAGAATAAAGGCAGTAAAAAGGTCATCTATGCAGATAACTGGGGGAAGAGATTTCAGGCAGTGGAACCCAGTGCAAAGACCTTGAGGGTGAAGAATACCTGGTATGTTCAAGTGAAAAAACAAAGTTAAATGTGGCCAAAGCAGAGAGATTAAGAAGCGAAGGCAAAGATGAGATCAGAGGGGTAATGCAGAGCCAGATCATGTAGAGTCTCACAGGTTGTAGTAAGGACTTCGGCTTTTACTTTTAATCAGACAAGAAACCAGTGGGGGTAATTTAAGAGAGGAATGACCTGATTTGACTTACTAAGTTTTAGCAAGAACATTCTGGCATCTATGTTGAGAATAAACTCGAAGTGGGTAACGTCAGGAGCAAAGAAATGAAGTAGGAATCTACTGCAAACATTCAGGTAATGCAAGTTAGTGGTCACAGCAGGGGTAGTGGGAAGTAGTAGGATTCCAGACACCCTCTGAAGGCAGGGCAAACAATAGCTTAGTTCTGAACATGTGAAGTCTGAGATGCCCGTTAGGCATCAAGTTAAAAGATGCTAAGTAGGCGATTAGATACTCTTTCCTAGAGTTCAGGGAAGAGATCCAGAGCAGATAATCAAATCTGGGAGTGATCAGCATATAGACAGTATGGTTTTGAAAGCCTAGGTGAGTAGATAAAATCACCTAGGGTATGAATTTAAAGAGAGGGAAAAAAAAGAGGTCCTAAGATTTTGGCTTGGAACATTCACAGTCATCGACTGTGACAATGTTGCTGGTAAGTGAGGTAAGATGAAGACTGCTACAAGATTACTGAATTCAGCAATATGGGAGTCACAAATGATTCTGCAAAGAGAAATTTTAGTGGAGTGAAAGGGGCAAAAACTTGATTGGAATAGGTTCAAAAGAGAATGGAAGAAGAGAACTTTGAGACAAGTTAACTCTTGCAAGGAATATTGCTGGAAAAGGAAAGAAAGGAAGGGAAGGAAAGGAATATAGTAAGGTCAAGACAGGTTTTTTGTCGTTGCTTAATTGTTTTGGTCTTCCATGCAGATCAGAGACACAACAGCATGTTTTTATGTGGTTAGAAATGATCCAGTAGGGAAAACTGACACCGTAGAAGAGATGTGGAATGCCTCCTTCTGAAGTTTATAAAAAAAAGTTGAGGAGGGAGACCTCAGTAATCAAATTATACTCTGGTAAATCCACGCTGTACTTTACATGTTTCTGTTGGAGCATGGGGAGGAGGAGGAGAGCAAGAGCTATACATACTGTCATGGAAATATACTCAAGGCATATTATTTGAAAACAGCAAGTTAACGAACAGTAAGGATAGGATAAATTAATTAATATTAAAAATGTAAGATACCTAGATTGGTGATATGTGTATATGTACACAGACACAGTATATAATGCATGAAAAGGTCTGGAATGACTACTCAGATGATTACCCCTGGGGAGGGGAATGAAATGAACTGGGATGAGTGGAAGAGAACTCAAATCTGTTATATTAGCATTATCAGTACTTCTATATCATTTCAAATTTTTATAATAATATATTTATGTAATTCTTATATAATTAAAAAGATGAAATAACTTTAAAATATTCTGTTCTTCTAGAGGGAGTCTAGGATACACTCTCAAATATTAAGACCAGTAAAGTCTGGGGCAATGGCTTCAGGCAGGAGGGCAGAGAACTTTATTTTTTTATACGCTTCTGAATTTTTTGAAAATTTATCACAAGCATGTATTACTTTGGTAATAATCACTTCAAATAAAAATGTTTAAGTATTCAGTTGTTTGAAATGATATAGAATCTACAAAAGTTCTCAGGTAGGGTATTAAAAAAATGGTTGCTCTCTGCAAAGGCTGCTAAGGAGGATCAACCAAAAAGTAGAATTAAGGCTGAAACAATTTATCTTAAATTTTAAGTTAAGCAAAGCTGAAAAAGGAATCTTAGAACAAAAGACTGAAAAAGTAAATAGCAAAGGAAACACTGCCTTTTTCTTCCACCTTACCAAGTTCTCTCTTGCTAACTGAGAGGAGAAACAGCAAAGTATTTGCACATGAGAGAAAAGAGTTATGAACTTTAACAACAAGCAACCCTAAAGACATATTTTAATATAACTTGCCATGGGTTAGGGACTTTCAAGCAAAAATCAAGAAAGAGAAAGAAAGGTTTGCGTTAAATACCTACACAGTGAAAAAGAGAAAAGAGTTAAAGCTACTAATAAGGTCCAATTTTTCAAGTCAATTTAGCAACGGAGTCTGGTTTAGAAACAAAAGCATAACGGGCAATCCCACTGTATAAAACAAAAAGGTGGAGCTGTTCTATTCAAAGTGGAGAGGATGGACACTACCCTGATGCTTGGTGTCATCCTCGTCCTGACAGAAACTCGAAGGAAACACAGAATTTAGTCGAAAAACTACAGTTACAAAGCATCATTTGAAAGTATGTGTTTAAAGTTTACTTAATAGTTATTTATTTCATATTAATTATAGATGTTGAATTTCCACAGTGCTTTTTTAGGAGAAGAGTAAGTTTAGACAGAAATAATCCCCAAATAACATAGACTGCACCATTTAACCTCTCTAAGCCTTGGCTGCCTCAACTATTAAGAGGAAATAACATCAATCTCATAGGGTTTATCTGTGTAGAAAATAAATTATTTCTATAAATATGTACACCACACAAAACATAAAGAATTCAATAAAAGTGTTTTTTAATTACTAGCTGTAAGTATTGCTGCTGTGTCAGCATACCTAAATATCTGGGTAAGCCTTCTTGAGGGGCTCCTTAAACAACTGTAAAGTAAAATGACTACTTAAAAGAAACACACAAAATAAAGAGAAAAATCCTTGGAAAATATTGATCCTAAAGACCTCATCAGCATACCCATTTGTGTTTGTGCAGATTTGCCAATAAAACTGTGCAAATTCTATGACTGAAAGACTGCTTTAGGTCATAAACTAGAATCATACTTGTTGAATAATTTCTCATCATAGAAGGCTGAATAATCCCATTCTCCAAATCCTTCCTGGTTTGAGGACTACAGTTCTAGTATGTTTCATAGTAGATATCAAAACTCCAATTTATAAAAACAATATCCTACAGAATAAATTTGCATGTATATTTTAAATGTTTCGGCCTTAACAGCCACAAAAATACTCACATAATTTCGAATATTACCAAATTGAATCATATTTCATTTTTAATTTTGAAGAAGCAATATAAAAGGGAGTAATAAAGCAATATTGAAATGTGCAAAAATTTGAATTCTATATATTTTTATAAGTTCACACATATAAATTTACATTTTTATGACAGAATAAAAGCGTACTTTTTGATACGATATACTTTCAGCTGTGTGAACATCTTCCTGGTTCCTCAATACCTTCTGTGTGTCCATATTCAGAAGCTGAAGCTGTTGGATCAGTTCTGCTTGCTGTGCTGTATGTGCACTGTTCTGTTTGTACAGATTCTGCAGCTCCTGCAACTCCTTCCTGTGCAAAGCAAACAATAGAGAGAAGCATGAATAAAGATCATCTTAGTTAAATAATTTTGTTCATCTAAAGTTATAGATCGGCCTCCAGTTTTTTCATCTATTATTTTTTACTGCAGGCAAACATATTAACAAGGGAAATAACATATGAAGTATTTAATATTTATCACATACACCTACAAAGTATTGATAGAACTACTATGACTTTCAAAGCCAAATACTTATCAATTTTCTTTTATAGCTTGATAGTAATAAAAACCCTGGATATACAATCATACTACCACCTTCTTATTGAAATTAAGTTACACTTCAGTTCCAAGAATTAATAAGCACTGATGCCAACTATCAGATAGTTCTGAATACAGGGTAACTCAACCTTTCATTTTATATTATATAGAAACTTAAATGTATTAAAAAGAATCCCAAAAGGTAAATTAAGTTTTCAAACAAAAGTTCCTTAAAGCACCACTAGTTTGTCACCTCAGGGGCCTAGGCTGGGATTCCTGTGACTCCTCTAACCCATCTTGAAGGAAATGATGAGGTTTTTTGTCAGAAGGAAGGAGAGCAATACAAGGTGAAATCACTCCTTGCAACCCACCCAGGGTAAACTTGGTAAGTAGAAGGACAAATGAACTGGAGTGACAGTCTTCATGGCCCTAAGGGTCCAGGAAAACCACACCTCTGGGATAGAGGTTTCCAGATTCCTGTGGTGGTGAATCCTGTGTGATACAGGTCATATAAAACTGGAAAATATGTTGTAAAATAAATTTGAAGAGAAAGATATTTATAGAGATGTATTTCACAAAAGTATACATTATAGTATATATTTTGGAGACTATTTTTAATGGAGACTGTTCTTTACTTATAACCTCAAACTGGTGATTCATTCACATAAGATAAATCTTAAAAGAAAGAAGAAACATAAAAGATATGCAGACAGTTGTTGAACATGGATGAATATTAATATGGGAGAAATGAGCTCTGCTTATTTATTTATTTTTAATTTCTATTTTATTTTTTTTTTTGCCTTGCCACATGGCTTGCAGAATCTCAGTTCCCTGACCAGGGATTGAACCCAGGCCACAGCAGTGAAAGCGCCGAGTCCTAACCACTGGACCACCAGGGAATTCCGGAACTCTGCTCTTTTACAGGTTTAGAGTATTAATATTCTCCAGATACAACAGAAACCCCTGAACCCACACAGATAGATGTACATACACCATCTGCCTTCGTCCTTTTGATATAACAAAAACAGCACAGACTAGGTAGTTTACAAAAACCAGAAAGTTATTTCTCACAGTTGGGGAGGCTGGAAGTTAGAGATCAAACTGCCAGCATAGTCAAGTGAGGACCCTCTTCCAGGTTGCACACTTATTGTTACATCCTCACACGGTGGAAGGCACTCTGGGGCTCTGAGAGGTCTTTTTTACAAAAGGGTTCTACCCTCATAACCGAAGCGCCTCCTTAAGGACCCCACCTCCTAATGCTATCACATTAGGCATTAGAATTTCAACATATGAATTTTGGGTGGACACAAACATTTAGACTATAGCACTTTTTTTCTGTAACTATTCAAGAAACTGAAACCTGTAGAAAATAATAGTCTAAAAATGGGGGAAGGGAAAGAAGAGAATCAATAATGATACATGGCTTGAGAAAATATAATACAAGAGAGGGAGAGAAGAGACACATAGTAATGATTCTTGCTGAGTATTGTCATTTTTCAAGAATAACACTGGCAAGAATTATCAAAGGAGATAGGCAGTAGCTGTAGAATAAAATTCCATCAGCACAGATAGTCAAGATATGTGTTAGCCAAGAGACCTAAGTAAATGTTGTGTTTAGAAAGGAGACATGATGAAGATAATACATATCATCTTTCAATACAATATAAAACACAGAAATCTTTCTCCTCTAATAATAGAAGATAATTTTTCTTAAAGAGAGAGCCAGAATCAGTCATTGGCTTGGATTTGAGGGTCATCTGGAACAAAATATATGTATCTTTAATCAGAAGAAACACTTGAGTTGGGAGATGTTCATACTATGAGACAGTTGGGGAGTAAAAATCAACTAAGAGAAGAGCATATTCTTGTCTCTCATCTTGTGCTATTTTCTGGGCATACTCTCAGTAAACGGAATGGAAGCATAATTTTATATTATGTATAAATGTTTCTTTCTTTGTGTCTTCTCACACCACCATCTGAAAAGTAGATGAGATAGAATGTACAACAATGTTGCAAATATGAAAGTGGAACTTGATCAGTATCAAAGTAAGCTGCAAATAAGGCTTTGGAAACATACATCTGGACTGCTGGAAAACACTGAACTTGTGTAGACCTATCTTCATTTGAAAATGAGTAAAGAAAAACAAACAGGAATTATTTAAAAGGAGTGCTTAGAATTAAGAAAAAAGAAATTTTATTGTGCATACTCAGAGGAAAATTATACCTCTGAGTAGGAGTTACTGAAGGAATTATAAGAAAGGTCTAGAAAATGTATGAAAAAGAAACCATTGCACTTCTCTTAATTATCTCAATAGAAAGTCAAGATGTGAAGATAATCTTAACAAAAATGTCTGTGAAGGTAGGGACTTTTGTGCTCACTGCTATAAATGGACAACCTAGCATAGTTCCTGTAGCCTATTAAATATTGGTTGTTGTCTTAGACACATCTTATACACCTCTTCAGATTCAGCTCATCAGCCTCCTAGATTCTTAGTCCCTCGCTCTGCCTCAGACTATTAACTACCACTTAAGCCTATAACATTTATGCAGCTTTGTGGCTCCATCACTTGAGGTCAACCAGCTGCATGCCTAGCATATTTGTCTCCTTGTACCACTTCCAGATTAGGATAAAATGCTACAACACAGGCATGGTATAAGCAGCAAACTTTGATCAATGGAAGATAAAACACGAGAAGAGTTTTTTTGTTTGTCTTTTTTGTTTTTTCTATCTGATGGATTGCTATAGGGCATGGTTTCTTTCTATAGTCTGTCCAGAATCAACCTGAGTGTCTAATTCAATGCACCTGATGTCTCTTCATGGCTCATCATGAAGCAGTGGCCAGCACAATGATGTGTTTCCTTGAATTACTCTTTATCCTTCCCTGCCTCAGATTATTCTTCTCTCACTCACTCTGCCTTGGAATTGAATCTCTCAAGTAAGTAATCAGTAACCTTCACTCAGCCTCTGTCTTCTAGGATATATGGGATAAGACAGTTGTTGAATGGATGAAATGATAAGGATAACATAAAGAAGAAAGATTGTTAAGAAAGAAAGATGTCATAATAGCATTAAAATCCATAATGAGAGAAGTTATGAGGCAAACCAAAACTATGGAAAGTAAAATTAATTGGTAGGTTCAAACTTGAGAAGTTCCTCCAAACACGGATTAAAAAGAATACAGGAAAGGGTGAAAGGGTAGGTTGAGCTAAGACGATGCTGAGAACCAACGACACTTCTTCCCATCTCAAGAAGAATGTTGTGTCCGGTCTTACATTTAGGTCTCGAATCCATTTTGGGTTTATTTTTGTGTATGGGGTTAGGGAGTGTTCTAATCTCATTCTTTTACATGTAGCTGTCCAGTTTTCCCAGCACCACTTATTGAAGACACTGTCTTTTCTCCATGTATATCTTTGCCTCCTTTGTCATAGATTAGTTGACCATAGGTGCGTGGGTTTATCTCTGGGCTTTCTATCTTGTTCCATTGATCTATGTTTCTGTCAATATTATGACATAGTATGAGTGTGTTTCATGTCTGGTAATTGCAATCATTGTTGCTTTTGTTGTGGTCATCCATTTACAATGCTTGGTGTTAGTTTATTTCTCTCTTGTAAAAATAAAATACAGTGTGTGTGTGTGTGTGTGTGTGTGTGTGTGTGTGTGAAAATAAATACTTTTTAAGATTAAAAAAAAGAAGAAGAATGTTAAGCTGATTAAAAATACTGTATTGCTCAGTTACAGTGATGTTTACTAAGGGATTGAATAAGCCATAGGATAAATTAGGAATATCCCTTTAGACATCAAATTTGATAGCAAAGACTGACAAAGGGTTTCAGACAGCATCTATAGGTTATTTTGCAGTTACCAAAAAAAAAAAAAAAAAAAACAAAACGTACTGTTACAAAAACAAAGATTTGCTTGCTCACATTACATGTGGCTTTCCCCTATCCTAAGACCCAAACTGGAGCAGTAGACAGCATTAGTAATATGCCACTTTAATGGCAGAGGGCAAAAAGTAAAGGCAATTCAAGCAATGACTCTTTTAAAACACTTGCCAGGACATGATATACATCACTTTCACACTCATTCCACAGGCCAAAATAAGTCACGTGGCTAAATCTGATGTTAATGGAGGAGAAAGCATACTCCAGCAACAGAGAAGGCCCTGGTAAAAATGGGCCTTTAAGGTGAATCAAAATTGAGTATAGGAATAAACACATCAAGAGTAAAAAGTTTAGTGAAGAGCACTGAAGCAATACAGAAAACTATGTCTAAATATCTTTAGGCACTGTGGTTATGCATGAGGAGATAAAGGTTATAAATCCTGAGATGCAAAATGAGAAGGAGTTAAAATGGTTGAATGTATGTCCTATTTTACTAAGTGTATGTAGCAGGGTATCAAATCCAATTCAAGATGAAATGTAGTTTTTTAAAAAAAAAACATAATTACATCTACCTCCAAAGTTTTTTTCATGCCATTTCTTTCTTAGTTTTAGAAAAATAGTTAGTGGTTCTTATAGAGAAGAAAAAATTATCTGAGATTTAATAATTCTTTCAATTTCACTTCAGTGTCTATTGTTCCATTATATCACAAAAACTGAAGTTATCACTTATTAGAAAAACATGTTCGGGACTTCCCTGGTGGTCCAGTAGGTAAGACCCCATGCTCCCAATGTAGGGGGCATGGGTTCAATCCCTGGTCAGGGAACTAGATCCTGCGTGCATGCAGCAGCTAAGAGTCCTCATGCCACAACTAAGAAGTCCGCATGTCGCAACTAAGAAGCTTCATGCTTCAACTAAGAAGTCCGCATGCCACAATGAAGATCCCATGTGCTGCAACGAAGACTCGATGCAGCCAAAAACAAACAAAAATGTTCAGTACAGTCCCTTTTATCTAAGAACTTGTTTACCTACTCTTCAATCTATAAATATGTGTTGAGAAAAATATAGAATGATTCTAATAAAATTTTAATGGCTATTATTCCTCTGGGGTTGTATTTTAACTCTAATTTTTTCCCTCTATCTTCTTTGTACTTTTCCGTACTACATGTATTTTCTTATAATTCACATGTATCATTATACCTAAACAATTATGTACTTAGTTTGTTACCATATAAATATAACCCCCCAAAAAGAATAGCAATATTAATTTCAGAGGAATTAAAACTCAAGGCAAAAAATATTATACAGAAAAAAGTAAAAAGTACAATTCACAGTAAAATCAAAATAACTTTGTTGGACACTTTACCTACCAAATCATAGCACATCAAAACAGAGTAGCACAGCAAAAACAACAAGTAATAAAAGGAAAATCAGTAGGAAACTATAGGGGAAAGAAAGATTCCATTTAAAACAGTAACAAAAACCATGAAAGAGCTAGGAATAAAAATTTAAGAAGAAAGGTCAAAACCAGCATAAGGAACAAAACATTTCATAAGGACAGAAAGGTACTGAAACAAATGTAATGGCACTCCCATTCTCTGGGACAGAAAAACTGACATCATCAAGAGGGCAATTCTCCTTCAGTTTGCTTTTAAATTTGATGCCATAATAAAATAGCAAACAAGAAATAAGCCAGTCTAACCTAAAGTTTATATGGAAAAATTAATTAAGCAATAAATGTCCAGGAAAGCTCTGAAAAAGAGCAGAAATGGAGAATGCACCACATATTCTCTTATCCAATATTCATCATCTCTACACTATTACTCTCTGTACTCTAGCCTACAATCTAGCCTGAGAGGCCAACTTCCACAGACTACATTTCATTGGCTCCCTTTCTTCTGGGTTTATATTTGAGTAGCTGAAAGTGCTGGTCCATGATTAAAGGGTAAAGGAAAAAGAGGTCAAGGTATTTCTTTCCCTATCTCCCTCTCCAATGAGCCACAGTTGGCAGTGTCTCTGTTCCTGTATCTAAGAATACTTCTCCTATTAGTCAGCCTCTCTCCCAGGGCTAGACTTCTCACAGATATCCAGTAAAAGCTTCTCTCCTTGCCCCTTCTGGCCTGGGGGTAATAATAGTTTCCTGTTGCTGATAATTTGTATTCCTCTGAATCTCAATATCTATTTGGAGAGAATAGACATCTTTATCATACTGAGTCTTGCAAATCATGAACTCTGTATTTATCTGTACATACTAGACTTTCTATTTCTCTCAATAATGTTTTACAGATCTCTGTATAAAGGTAACACATATCTTTCATTATATTTGCTGTTCATATTTTTACCTATATTATAAATTATATTCTTTTTAAGTCTATTTCCTAATTTTTGTGCTGGCATAAAAAATGCATTTGAATTTTCTACACTGACCTTGTATCTACCAAGTGTGCTAAATCCACGTTATTAATTTTAGAAATCTTTCTATAAATTTTTTTTGGGTTTGCTATGTTAATTACTCATATATAGGCAAATAACTAGGTCTTTATCTTTCATTTCCAGTTTTTTTAATTTAAATTTTATTTATTTTTTTATAAACCAGGTTCTTCTTAGTTATCTATTTTATACATATTAGTGTATATGTCAATCCCAATTCATCCCACCCCCACCCCCGACTCTTGCTTTCCCCCACCTTTGGTGTCCATACATTTGTTCTCTACATCTGTGTCTCTATTTCTGCCTTGCAAACCAGTTCATCTCTAGCATTCTTCTACATTCCACATATATGCATTAATATATGATATTTGTTTTCCTCTTTCTGACTTACTTCACTCTGTATTACAGACTCTAGATCCATCCATGTCTCTACAAATGACCCAATTTTGTTCCATTTTATGGCTGAGTGATATTCCACTGTATATATGTACCACATCTTCTTTATCCATTCGTCTGTTGATGGGCATTTAGGAAGCTTCCATGATATGGCTATTGTAAATATTGCTGCAATGAACATTGGGGTGTATGTTTCTTTTTGAATTATGGTTTTCTCTGAGTATATGCCCACTAGTGGGATTGCTGGGTCATATGGGAACTCTT
This sequence comes from Orcinus orca, assembly GCF_937001465.1. Taxonomy (NCBI): domain Eukaryota; kingdom Metazoa; phylum Chordata; class Mammalia; order Artiodactyla; family Delphinidae; genus Orcinus; species Orcinus orca. Next base: position 54,587,582 of record NC_064564.1, read on the forward strand.
AGTTTTTCAAGGAACCTCCATACTGTTCTCCATAGTGGCTGTATCAATTTACATTCCCACAAACAGTGCAAGAGGGTTCCCGTTTCTCCACACCCTCTCCAGCATTTGTTATTTGTAGATTTTCTGATGATGCCCATTCTAACCAGTGTGAGGTGATACCTCATTGTAGTACTGATTTGCATCTATCTAGTAATTAGTGATGTTGAGCATCTTTTCATATGCCTTTTGCCCATTTGTATGTCCTTTAGGGACAAATGTCTATTTAGGTATTCTGCCCATTTTTTGATTGGGTTGTTTGTTTATTTAATACTGAGCTGCATGAGCTGTTTATGTATTTTGGAGATTAATCCTTTGTCCGTTGCTTCGTTTGCAAATATTTTCTCCCATTCTGAGGGTTGTCTTTTCATCTTCTTTATAGTTTCCTTTGCTGGGCAAAAGCTTTTAAGTTTCATCAGGTCCCATTTCTTTATTTTCGTTTTTATTTCCATTACTCTAGGAGGTGGATCAAAAAAGATCTTGCTGTGATTTATGTCAAACAATGTTCTTCCTATGTTTTCCTCTAAGAGTTTTATAGTGTCTGCTCTCACATTTAGGTCTTTAATCCATTTTGAGTTTATTTTTGTGCAGGGTGTTAGGGAGTGTTCTAATTTCATTCTTTTATACGTAGCTGTCCAGTTTTCCCAGCACCACTTGTTGAAGAGACTGTCTTTTCTCCATTGTATATCCTGGCCTCCTTTGTCATAGATTAGTTGACCATAGGTGCATGGGTTTATCTCTGGGCTTTCTATCCTATTCCATTGACCTATATTTCATTTCTGTTTTTGTGCCAGTATCATATTGTCTTCATTAATGTAGCTTTGTAGTATAGTCTGAAGTCAGAAAGTCGGATTCCTCCAGCTGTTTTTTTCACTCAAGATTGCTTTGGCTATTCGGGGTCTTTTGTGTCTCCATACAAATTTTAAGATTTTTTGTTCTAGTTCTGTAAACAATGTCATTGGTAATTTGCTAGGGATATCACTGAATCTGTAGATTGCTTTGGGTAGTATAGTCATTTTCACAATATTGATCCTTCCAGTCCAAAAACATGGTACATCTCTCCATCTGTTTGTATCACCTTTGATTTCTTTCATCTGTGTCTTATAGGTTTCTGAGTTCAGGTCTTTTACCTCCTTAGGTAGATTTATTCCTCTTGTTGCAATGGTAAATGGGATTGTTTCCTTAATTTCTCTTTCTGATCTTTTGTTGTTATTGAATAGGAACGCAACAGATTTCTGTGCATTAATTTTGTATCCTGCAACTTTACCAAATTCATTGATTAGCTCTAGTAGTTTTCTGATCACATCTTTAGGATTATCTATGTATAGTATCATAGCATCTGTAAATGGTGACAGTTTTACTTCTTTTCCAACTTGTATTCCTTTTATTTCTTTTTCTTCTCTGATTGCTGTGGCTAGGACTTCCAAAAGTATGTTGAATAATACTGGCGAGAATGGATATCCTTGTCTTGTTCCTGACTTAGAGGTAATGTTTTCAGTTTTTCAACACTGAGAATGATCTTTTCTGTAGGTTTGTCACATATGGCCTTCATTATGTTGAGGTGGGTTCCCACTATGCCTACTTTCTGGAGAGTTTTATCATAAATGGGTGTTGAATTATGTCAAAAGCTTTTTGTGCATCTATTGAGATAATCATATAATTTTTATTCTTCAATTTGTTAATATCATTTTTATTCTTCATTGATTGATTCGCGTATATTAAAGAATCCGTGCATCCCTGATATAAATCCCATTTGATCACGGTGTATGACCCTTTGAATGTGTTGTTGTATTCTGTTTGCTATCATTTTGTTGAGAATTATTGCATCTATATTCATCAGTGATATAGGTCGGTAATTTTTTTTTGTAGTATCTTTGTCTTGTTTTGGTATCAGGGTAACAGTGGCCTCGTAAAATGAGTTTGGGAGTGTTCCTTCCTGTGCAATATTTTTGGAAGCTTTTGAGAAGGATCTGTGTTAGCACTTCTCTAAATGTTTGATAGAATTCGCCTGTGAAGCCATCTGGCCCTGGACTTTTGCTTGTGGGAAGATTTTTAATCAGTTTCAATTTCATTACCTGTGATTGGTCTGTTCATATTTTCTATTTCTTCCTGGTTCCATCTTGGAAGGTTATTGCTTTCTAAACATTTGTCCATTTCTTCTAGGTTGTCCATTTTATTGCTATAGAGTTGCTTGTAGTAGTCTCTCATAATGCTCTGTGTTTCTGCAGTGTCCATTGCAACTTCTCCTTTTTCATTTCTAATTTTATTGATTTCAGTCCTCTCCCTCTTTCTTGATGAGTCTCACTAAAGGTCTGTCAATTCTGTTTATATTCTCAAAGAACCAGCTTTTAGTTTTATTGATCTTTGCTATTGTTTTCTTGTTTCTATTTCATTTATTTCTGCTCTGATCTTTATAATTTCTTTCCTTCTACTAATTTTGGATTTTGTTTGTTCTTCTTTCTCTACTTCCTTTAGGTGTAAGGTTAGATTGAGATTTTTCTTGTTTCTTGAGGTAGCATTGTTTTGCTATAAACTTCCCTCTTAGAACTGCTTTTGCTGCATCCCATAGGTTTTGGGTCGTCATGTTTTCGTTGCCATTTGTCTCTAGATACTTCTTGATTTCCTCTTTGATTTCTTCAGTGATCTTTTGGTTATTTAGTAATGTATTGTTTAACCTCCATCTGTTTGTGCTTTTTAAGTTTTTTTCCCTGTAATTTATTTCTAATTTCAGTGTTGTGGTTGGAAAAGATCCTTGGTATGATTTCGATTTTCTTACATTTAGCAAGGTTTGATTTGTGACCCAAGATTTGATCTACCCTAGACGATGTTCCATGTGCACTTGAGAAGAAAGTGTAATCTGCTGTTTTCAGATGGAATGTCCTACAAATATCAATTAAATCTATCTGGTCTATTGTGTCATTTAAAGCTTGTGTTTCCTTATTAATTTTCTGCCTCGGTGATCTGTCCATTGGTGTAAGTGAGGTGTTAAAGTCCCCCACTATTACTGTGTTACTGTCGATGCCCACTTTTATAGCTGTTAGCAGTTGCCTTATGTATTGAGGTGCTCCTATGTTGGGTGAATATATTTATAAGTGTTATATCTTCTTGCATTGATCCCTTGACCACTATGTAGTGTCCTTCCTTGTCTCTTGTAACATTCTTTATTTTAAAGTCTGTATTATCTGATATGAGTATTGCTACTCCAGCTTTCTTTTGATTTCCATTTGCATGGAATATCTTTTTGCATCCCCTCATTTTCAGTCTGTATGTGTCCCTAGGTCTGAAGAGGGCCTCCTGTAGACAGCATATATACGGGTCTTATTTTTGTATCCATTCAGTGAGCCTCTCTCTTTTGGTTGAAGCATTTATTCCATTCACATTTAAGGTAATTATTGATATGTATGTTCCTATTACCAACTTCTTAATTGTGTTGGGTTTGTTTCTGTAGGTCCTTTTCTTCTCTTGTGTTTCCCACTTAGAGAAGTTACTTTAGCATTTCTTGTAGAGTTGTTTGGTAGTGTTGCATTCTCTTAGCTTTTGCTTGTCTGTAAAGCTTTTGATTTCTCCATCAAATCTGAATGAGATCCTAGCCAGGTAGAGTAATCTTGGTTGTAGGTTCTTCCCTTTCATCACTTTAGATATATCGTGCCACTCCCTTCTGGTTTGTAGAGTTTCTGCTGAGAAATCAGCTGTCATCCTTATGGGAGATCCCTTGTATGTTATTTGTCATTTTTCCCTTATTGCTTATAATAATTTTTCTTTGACTTTAATTTTTGGCGATTTGATTACTGTGTGTCTCGGCATGTTTTTCCTTGGGTTTATCCTGTCTGGGACTCTCTGCACTTCCTGGACTTGGGTGGCTATTTCCTTTCCCATGTTAGGAAAGTTTTCAACTATAATCTTTTCAAATATTTTCTCGGGTCTTTTCTCTCTCTCTTCTCCTTCTGGGATCCCTATAATGCGAATGTTGTTGCATTTAATGTTGTCCCAGAGGTCTCTTATGCTGTCTTCATTTCTTTCATTCTTTATTCTGTTCACGGCAGTGATTTCCACCATTCTGTTTTCCAGGTCACTTAACCGTTCTTCTGCCTCACTTATTCTGCTATTGATTCCTTTTAGTGCATTTTTCATTTCAGCTATTGTATTGTTCACCTCTGTTTGTTTGTTCTTTAATTCTTCTAGGTATTTGTTCTTTCATTCTTCTAGGTCTTTGTTAAACATTTCTTGCATCTTCTCCATCTTTGCCTCCATTCTTTTTCGGAGGTCCTGGATCATCTTCACTATCATTATTCTGAATTCTTTTTCTGGAAGGTTGCCTATCTCCACTTCATTTAGTTGTTCTTCTGGGGTTTTAACTTGTTCCTTCATCTGGTACATAGTCCTCTGCCTTTTCATTTTGTCTGTCTTTCTGTGAATGTGGTTTTCGTTCCACAGGCTGCAGGACTGTAGTTCTTCTTGCTTCTGCTGTCTACTGTCTGCTGGAAGAGGCTATCTAAGAGGCTTGTGCAAGCTTCCTGATGGGAGGGACTGGTGGTGGGTAGAGCTGGGTGTTGCTCTGGTGGGCAGAGCTCAGTAAAACTTTAATCAGCTTGCCTGCTGATGGGTGGAGCTCTGTTCCCTCCCTGTTGGTTGTTTGGCCTGAGGCAACCCAACACTGGAGACTACAGGCTCTTTGGTAGGGCTAATGGCAGACTCCGGGAGGGTTCCTGCCCAGGAGTACTTCCCAGAACTTCTGCCGCCAGTGCCCTTGTCCCCACGGTGAGCCACAGACACCCCCTGCCTCTGCAGGAGACCCTCCAACTCTAGCAGGTAGGTCTGGTTCAGTCTTCTATGCGTCACTGCCTCTTCCCCCCGGGTCCTGATGCACACACTACTTTGTGTGTGCCCTCCAAAAGTGGAATCTCTCCCCCACTCCTGTCAAAGTCCTGCAATCAAATCCTGCTAGCCTTCAAAGTCTGATTCTCTGGGAATTTCCCCTCCCGTTGCCGGACCCCCAGGTTGGGAAGCCTGACGTGGGGCTCAGAACCTTCACTCCAGTGGGTGGACTTCTGTGGTATAATTGTTCTCCAGTTTGTGAGTCACCTACCCAGCAGTTATGGGATTTGATTTTATTGTGATTGCGCCCCTCCTACCATCTCATTGTGGCTTCTCCTTTGTCTTTGGATGTTGGGTATCTTTTTTGGTGAGTTCCAGTGTCTTCCTGTCAATGATTGTTCAGCAGTTAGTTGTGATTCTGGTGCTCTCGTAAGAGGGAGTGAGCACATGTCCTTCTACTCTGCCATCTTGAACCAATCTCCTCCAGTTCTTACGTCTTTTAATTTTTAATATTGCTTTACCACATACTTGATATTTCTGACTATGTGCTAGACATTAGTTTGTAAAACTGTAGACATAATTTGAGGACAGAATTGCTTTATTATCCTCCAGAGTTAATTTACACTTGCTTCTGCCAAGTGCCTAGGAACACCAGCAATCCAGATGCATTAGTCCAATTTCAGGATTCTGACTTTGATGATATTCCTCACCAAAATTGTAACTGCTCTGTCTTGACCTTTATTTTTTCATTGCTTTTCGGAGATTCACAACTAATTTCTAAGAAAAATTCCCAAATCAATTGACATTAGCCCACCTTCTCAATGGAAGTTAAGCTATTCATTTAGCTCACTCTCCACGTAACTGTTGAATCATTACCAGTCAGGCAAAAATTTTAGTTAGGCAACTTAACTGGTTACTGACTTTTATGCAAGTTCTAGGTTTATACTAAGATGTTCTGTATATGTTACAGACATGTATATTATTTACTTATTTTTTTATTTATATTCTAACGCAAGGTAAAAATCATTTGTGGTAGTTCACAGCACTATTCCATAGCACAATGTGTAACACAGATTAATTATTCAATAAATATGCAAATAATTAGGAATTCAAAGAAATAAACCCATAAAGAAATAAAGCTAGGTCAACTCCATCATTTATCAACAAGTAAAAGTATATCCAAATAAGAAAGTGCCTAGACCACTTTTCCTACAGATAATTATGGCTTGGTATGTCTTTTGCACAATATACAGATTCAGTACAGTAATGCTGGTATATCATAACCACCACACACACATGCACACCCACAAGAAATAAAAATGAAGGAGACATGTAGTGTATTCAGAAAATGATTATTCAAACAATTCAGGAAAAACACTGAAGACATCTCAACTACTACCCTATAATGATGGTCTGAGTAAAAGTCCTCTGAAGTCTTCAAGCTCTGTGCTATTACCTCCTCTTTTTTGAGTCCTTATAATCAAACACTTAAAATTACACAGAGTTCATCTTTTTACCATCTTGTAAGAAAATGTCCATCTATGGATATCATTGCCTTATTTACTGCAGCTTATAGTTCTTGCAGTACACTAAATTCAACTATACAGATAAATGCAGGTGCAAAATTTAGTAGAAAACATAATTTTTCAAATCCCATTCACATAACACTGCACTGTACCCTAGAATGGACCGCATGTTCCATCCAATAGTTTAAAATCATCATACTTTAAAATGGAAAGGTCTTGTTGGAATATTTTATGTAGTTACAGGTGCCATATTTTAAGAAGAATATTGATGATACAAACTCGGACAAGATGGAATGCGTTCAGAAAGGCAACCCAGGCTCTGCCCTGACAGCAGCAAGGGCTCCGGCAGCACCTGGGTGTGCTCTGGCAGGTCTTTGGGCAGCAGACCGCAATGCTGAAGGCCAAGATCCTCTTTGTGGGGCCCTGTGAGAGTGGAAAAACCTTTTGGGCCAACTTCCTGACAAAATCTTCTGACATCGCCAAATACAACCCAACCCAAGGAATGAGGATCCTGGAATTTGAGAACCCATATGTTACCAGCAACAACAAATGCATGGGGTGTGAATCTGAGCTCTGGGATTGTGGTGGCGATCCAATGTTTGAGTCTTGCTGGCCAGCCCTGATGAGGGACTCTTATGGGGTGGTGATCATCTTCAATGCTGACATCCCAAGCCACCTGAAGGAAACTGAGATGTGGTATTCCTGCTTCGTCCAGCAGCAGTTTTTACAGGATACTCAATATCTGTTGAGTGCACACCATAAACCAGGCTCTGGAAGTGACAAAGCAAACCCAGCTTTGGCGCCATCCTTGAACAAGCTGAAGCTGGTGCACTCAAATCTTAAGGATGACCGGAAGAGATCAGGATGGAGTTCATGAAGTATTTAAGAAGCATAATCAACTCAGTGTCTGAGAGCAGAGACTGGGAGGAGATGTCAATTATCAATTAACCGGCCTTCACCTAGATGCTTCCGCATCCCAAATGAAGTCAATTTTAGTGCAAATCTGAAATCCATCCACCTACTGAGGTTCTCATCTCCCTTTGGCTGTAGAAGACATTTTCCTTATTTGGCCAAAGGTAACAGTCAGCCAGGGAGTTGACTCATACCATCTATTCTCTGTCCTTAGTTCAGTTGAGAAAATCCTGTTACTGAATTCTGATTGCTTTGCCCCAGATCTCTCCAAAGAGCTGGAAAACTGAGGTGGTTTTTGCTTCCCCTTCACATTATGTCACATTACAAAAGTTGTGGAATTGTAACTGTCATAGCCCAGTGATAGCCCAGTAGTTTAAACCACGTGGATTGATTTAAATGTGATTTTCATTCCTTAATCTGTACAACTTGCCTAGAATATTTTTGAAAAATATTAGCATTTAACTTCTCCAACATTTTATTTTTATTTAGACGTCCTTGATATCTGGACACCATATCACACTGGAAGGTGGAATACATATACTTCTTCTAAAAAGTTTTTTTATTATCTCAGGGGAATTTAATTCTTAAATATTATTTCATAAAATACAGGAAAAACAATGTTATGCTGTCATAACACCCATTTGTAAAAATAGTCAAAAGATTTAATGCTCAGGATAACCAAACATGGTGAGTTTATAGCTTATTGTACAAGTTTGTTTTAGTGATCTTTCAAATTGTTGTTCTTTCATAAATTTTACTTTTTGAATTTTGTAATATAGCCAACCTGAAAATATATTAACTAGATCAAAAGTTAGATGTAGGGACTTCCCTGGTGGCGCAGTGGTTAAGAATCCGCCTGCCAATGCAGGGGACACGGGTTCCATCCCTGGTCTGAGAAGACCCCACATGCCGCAGAGCAACTAAGCCCATGCGCCCCAACTACTGAGCCTGTGCTCTAGAGCCCATGAGCCACAACTACTGAGCCTGCATGCTGCAACTACTGAAGCCTGTGCACCTAGAGCCCATGCTCTGCAACAAGAGAAGCCACCGCAATGAGAAGCCCACGTGCTGCAACAAAGAGTAGCCCCTGCTCACCACAAGTAGAGAAAGCCTGCACACAGCAACGAAGACACAACATAGCCAAAAAAAAAAAACCAAACATGTTAGATGTAGGTCTTTTCAACTGAGAGTGGAAGAAAAGTAGAGACACTTACAAGAGATGAAAAATATGCCCAGCTGTGTTTCACTCTTACAATGAAGAGGGCTGAAATGCAGCCGTTTGGGCAGTCTGCTTGAGAGAGTGGTGTTGGCAGATAATGACAGTTCCCTGGTAAATTTAGATTGAACTACAGTCAACTCTTAGTAAACTGCCTGGATTACCAGTGAGCACATTTTAAGCCCAGGTTAATTTCCTTTTGCCTGACCTCCACTCAGTTGGAACTTTTGCAAGGAACACAAGATAATGTTAACGCAAACTGTAGTAAATCTTCCTTATGTAATACCTGCAATAATACTAATTGATGTTGAGACTACAGCTCCAAAACAGAGATTATTTTTATCTGATATTTTAATGATTATCCAAGAGCTCAGTAGAAAAATTAACCCAGCAGCTTTCATTTACATTCATAGCCAGAGTACAACCCTTGGGAGTCCTTGAATTGAGAAAAATGTTTTAAAATTTAAGAGGCCACATGTGCAGAGGTTACAAGAGACCATTTAATGAAGAAGTCTCCCTGTCTTACCTGTCCCCAAACCCCAGCCCCTCTCCAGAAGCCCCCTTACCTTCTGCATTCTATCAGAAGTCTGTGCACATACAAATGTGCTTTATTAAAGGAAACAGTAGCAAACTATTCACACTTTTTTACAGCTTGCTTTTTTCACTTTTTTTTATTTGGAGGATTTGTGTAAATATATACAGAGCTGCCTTTTTCTTTTTTACAGCTGCATAATATTCCACTTAATCATTTATTTGGGAATTTTATATTACATATTTTTACTAACAAAAAAAAGAGAAAGAAAGGCAACCCAAAACAATATAATGTCTGTAAAACATATACATGAAAAATTATGAGAAACAGAAGCAGTTAATAAGGTAATAAAAAATTTATTAATAAAGTTATCTTTTATTATTTGAAGGTCTGAACTACAGAACTGATTAGACTGTTTCTGAGATTCTCTAGATAAGGAATCAGGATACAAATGGGTGCCTACTGTAAAAAGCCAAATGTCAACTAAATATATGAAACAATCTAGAAATTTGAACAAAATAAAAAGAACAGTCTTGAAGAGTACTGAGAAACTTATAAACTAAAAGTATCAAGCAAAGGCTAAAAGCTTTTTTATAGGGAAGAAGATAGGAATAATTAAAAATTTTAAGATTGCTTCTAAAACTTAAGATTCTATTACTGTTTAGAATTACTTTTTTGCCTTCCATCAAATTACTGGCTTAAAAAAATTATACCATGAGTGCATAAAGTCTATCATCTGTAAAGAAATAATTTTCCTCACCCTATGGTAAAAAGATTTTTAAAATGTGACACAATGGATTTTTGCTTTCATTTATAATATATAATGCTTATATATTTTTACATATAATAAAACATATATAATATAAATTACTATATATTATATATAAATATATAATAGTATGTATTAATCTATTACCCAATAAAAAATCCTGCCCCAATATATATATTGTAATACAGTATATATAAAAATAAATATTAAGTATATATAAATATTTATGTATATCATAATTATATATAATGTTAATTATATATCTATATAAACATTATATATATAGTATATTACATATAAAAATATATGACATATTTCAGAGAATGAAATTGTGCTTATACAGGTATGTGATAAACTTTGTATGATTTATTTTAATTAGTTCAAATTTTAAAATGTACACACATACATACATGTGTATATATGTATAACATATGTATGTATATGTGTATATATATTTATGATCTGTTCTAACAATATTTTCTGATAAAGATTATTATAAAATAAATTAATAGGTAGTTTAACATCTTTCAAAACACTTAAAAAGTTTTTCAAGTACTTCCACTTTATGAGTAGTGCTACAAAATTAACTATTTTGATATAGAAAGAATATTTCACAAACTAAAACTATTTAGAACATAATAAAATAAAACGTCAAAACTGGATCACTCATTTATTATTCATTATAACAATAATATTACATAATGCATGGGTAGGAATTTTAGAAGGAAACAAGGAATGAATGCATCCTCCTTGTTAAAAACTGAACCAAGGCTACTCTTTGAGCATGATTCTTTTCAGCCCTGTGAAACCCCTGATTGTCCCTGTTAATTCTAGATAGTTTCAATGCACAAACATAAGTACTCACAGAAGACATATATTGTCATTTTAGGGTGTTAATAATAAACAAAAATGCTGGCATTCTGCATAACAAAGGACATTTCTAAAATGTTAAATTAAGGAGTGAGTATACTTGCCTGACCAGGGTAATATCCATATCCTTCTGGATAAGTTCAGTCTGTTTATTATTCAACTGTAATGATAGAGCATTATATTTACTCTGTGATACTTCAATTTCTTTCCTTGCTTCGATTAAATTGTCTTCAAAGGCCTAAAATTAGAGCACTCATATCACAAATATAATAAATATCAAATAAATAAATAAAATTAAAAGCCTGTTATATTTAATCCACAAAATAACAGTGAAAAATCAGTAGTGCTTTAAATTTTGTTTTCATTAAATTAAAAAATGTTAATACAATCAATAAATTTTACACCAGTCACAGGTTACTTTTTTCAGAAACTGTAAAAGTATCATCGTCTCCTGGTGTGAAAGTTAAGAATCTGAAGCTAATAAACTTGAAAATCTATGTAGAAATTTACTTATTAAAATTACAGTAAAGTATTATATAATGAAAAAAGTTAATTACAATGAACAAAAAAAGAGTTCATTTACTTAAATATTACTCAAAACAAATAGATATTTTATTATTTCCTCAACTTTAAATGCAGATACACTCGAGAAGAAAAAATGGTGCAGCAAAAAAATAAAAATAATTTTACAATGTTTCAGGTTCAGATCATGCTGAGTTCACTTGATTGTGGTGAAATTTCACCTAAAGTTCAAAGTTGGTCTTTTCCTCCTGATAATTCTCTAAATCTTTTTTTCATTTTGAAACAATTTTAAAACTGATGTACAAGGAATAAAGATGCAGATGCAGAGAATGGACTTGAGGACACAGGGAGGGGGAAGGGTAAGCTGGGACGAAGTGAGAGAGTGGCATGGACATATATACACTACCAAATGTAAAATAGATAGCTAGTGGGAAGCAGCTGCATGACACAGGGAGATCAGCTGGGTGCTTTGAGTCCACCTAAAGGGATGGGATAGGGAGGGTGTGAGGGAGATGCAAGAGGAAGGAGAAATGGAAATATATGTATATGTATAGCTGATTCACTTTGTTACACAGCAGAAACTAACACACCATTGTAAAGTAATTATACTCTGATAAAGACGTTAAAAAAGAAAAACTGATGTACATTTTTTCAAAAATATTTTTTCTCAAAAATATATTATAAAATTAATTTATTTTCATAAAATATTAAATAAATATTTTATCTAAAAGTAGAGGATACCCCAAAATACACTATACATTCATTATGTACAAAAGTGAGCAACAAGCTTTAGGTCAAGCACTAAAAATCTACTCTAGCAATGCACCCATACCTCATATATTCTCCCTGCTGTAACTAGAATGAACTTTTGAAGATAAAAATATTGGCTTTCAGCCAAGATAGCACTGTGAGTACATGCATATCTCACTTTATCATGTTTCCCGTTATTGCACTTCACTGATATTGCATTTTTTTACAAATTGAAGGATTGTGGTAACCCTGCATCAAACAAGTCTATCAATGCCATTTTTCCAACATTTGCTCACTTCATGTCTCAGTGCCATACTTTGGTAATTCAAACTCTTTCATTATTATTATATTTGTTATGGTGACCTGTGATGAATGATATTTGATGTTACTACTACAACTTGCTAAAGGCTCAGATGACAGTTAGCTGTTTTTAGCAATAAAATATTTTTTTAAGATATGTAAACTGTTGTTTTATAAGAAGAATTTAAGAAGAATTACTTCTTAAATTCCCATTTATTAAAAAAGAGTAATGATAGATATATAGGTGGGTGTGTAGGTGGATGTAAGAGAGAAAGAGAGAAGGAAACATGGAAGGAAAGGGAAATGAGAGAAGGGAAGGGAAGGCAGAAAATAACAGGTGTTCGCTGGGACGTGAAGAATTAGGAACCTTTGTGTGTTGCTGGGACTGTAAAAATACTCTCAAAAACAGTATGGGGGGGGTTTCAAAACATAAAAAACAGGACCACCATATAATCCAGCAATCCCACATCTGCGTATACATTTAAAAAAACTAAAAGCAGGTTCTTGAAGAGATATCTGTAAACCCATGTTTGTAGCAGCACTATTCACAATAGCCAAGTGGCAGCAACCTAAACGTCAAATGAATAAACAAAACGTGCTATACACATAAAATGAAGCACAATGCAGCCCCCAAAGGAAAGCCTGTCACATGCTACCACATGGATGAACCTTGAGGACATTACGCCTAATGAAACAAATCAGTCACAAAAGGACAAATACCAGATGACTCCACTTATATGAAGTATCTAAAGTAGTCAAATTAATAGATACACAGAATAGAACGGTAGTTACCAAGGCCTAGGGTGAGGGAGCACTAAGCAGTTGTTATTAAAAAACAGAGTTGCAGGTCTTGAAGTCAACAAAGTTCTGGAGATCTCTTTCACAGCAATGTAAATATAGTTAACACTACTGAACTGTACACTTAAAAATGGTTAAGATGGTTAATTTTATGTTATGTGTTTTTTACCACAATAAACAAGGAAGGAAATTTTGACATATGAAAGAACATGGATGGACCTTGAGATAATTATGGAAAGCCAAATAAGTCACTTACAAAAAATAATGTATGACTCCACTTATATGAAGAATCACATAGAGACACAAAGCAGACTAGTGGATGCCTGGAGCTGGGGGGAGGAGAAATGGGAAGTTGTTTTTGAATATAGTTTCACTTTTGAAGGATGAAATGTTTCTGCAACTTGGTTGCATACCAATGTGTATATACTTAACACTGCTGAACTGTATACTTAAAATGATAAAAGATTCTAAATTTTATGTTATATTACTTAACCACAATTGAAAAAAAACCCTATGGAGAGGCCAAGATTTAATTAGATTAGACTGTGGAGCAATTTGTGTCCCAGGATATTGACAAAAACAACAGAAGAATCTAATCAGTCATCAGTTTTTGGAGGCCAGCAGCTGGGTGTGATACCAACAGACATATTAACAAACAAACATATTAACAGACAGATCAAGAGACAGACACATGAACAGACAAATCAAGAGAAGAGACAGTGAAGGAGAGCCCTGCTAAAATCACAGGGTGAATGTGCACATGTCCAGGTCTGTGCTTTATGAAAAGCAACCACGAGAGACTGTTAACAGCATGGGAAACAGATTTCCTAAAATGGCCCAATGAAAACATTAAAAAAACAATGAGCAAACGTCAACAAGCCCTGATGTTATGGCAGTGAGGAACCAGTATCCAAAACTGCTACAGTGGGAATTCCCGGGCGGTCCAGTGGTTAGGACACCACACTTTCACTGCTGAGGGTGCGAGTCCAATCCCTGGTCAGGGAACTAAGATCCCACAAGCCATGCAGCGCAGCCAGAAACAAACACAAACAAACAGACAAAACAAAACCCCAAACTGCTACAGTATATAATTTTATTTTTATTAATTTTTTTTGCTTTGAAAAAGTTACTTTTCTTTTTACTTTATTTTAGATTTATTTTTATTAAGATAACACTGGTTTATAATATTATATGTTTCATGTGTACAACATTATATTTCTACTTCTGTATACCCTACCCTACAGCATGCTCACCACCAAAAATTTAGTTTCCATCCATCACCATACAGTTAACCCCTTTTATCCATTTCACCCCCCACCACCACAACTTCCCCTGGTAATCACTACTGTGCTCTCTGTATCTATGTGTTTGTTTCTCTTTAGTTTATTTTGGTTTTTGTCTGTTTCCTTTTTGTATTCCACATATTAGTGAAATCACACAGTTCTCCATCTGACTCTTTTACTTAGTATAATACCCTCAAGGTCCATACATATTGTCACAAATGGCAAGATTCCATCTTTTTGATGGCTGAGTCGTATTCTTCTCTGTGCGTATGTGTGTGAATGTGTGTATGTGCGTGTGTGTGTGTGTGTGTGTGTATACCGTATCTTCTTTATCCATTTATTGGTTGATGGGAACTCAGGTTGTTTCTATATCTTAGCTATTGTAAATAATATCACAATGAACATAATGGTGCATATATCTTTTTGAATTAGTGTTTTCATATTCTTTGAATAAATACCCAGACATGGGGTAGCTGAATCATATGGTAGCTCTATTCTTAATTTTTTGGACTCTTCATACAGTTTTCCACAGTGGATGCACCAATTTACATTCCCATCAAGACGATCTGAGGCTCCCCTTTTCTCGACATCCTCAACAGCACCTGTTATTTCTTGTCTTTTTGATAATAGCCATTCTAACAGGAGTGAGCTGATATCTCCTTGTGGTTTTGATTTGCATTTCCCTAATAATTAGTGATGTTGAACACCTTTTCATGTGCCTGTTGGCCATCTGCATGTCTTCTTTGGGAAAATGTCTAATCAGGTCCTCTGCCCACTTATTAATTGGATTGTTTATTTCTTGAGTTGTATGAGTTCTTTATATATTTTGGATTTTACCTTTTATCAGATATATCATTTGCAAATGTCTTTTCCATTCAGTAGATTGCCTTTTCATTTTGTACATGGTATTCTTTGCTGTGCAGAAGCTTTTTAGGATGATGTAGTCCCATTTGTTTATTTTTGCTTTTGTTTCCCTTGCCTGAAAAGACGTACCCAGAAAGATACTGTTAAGACCAGTGTCAAAGCACATAAAGCCTATGTTATCCTCCGAGTTTTATGGTTTCATGACTTACATTTAAGTCTTTAATCCATTTTGAGTTGATTTTTGTGTATGGTGTGGGACAGTGGTCTAGTTTCATTTTTTTGCATGTGGCTGTCCAGTTTTCCCAACACCATTTATTGAAAAGGCTATAATGTCTTTATATATATATGTTCCTTTGTTGTATATTAATTACCTGTTTATGTGTTGGTTTATTTCTGGGTGCTCAATTCTATTCCATTGATCTATGTATCTGTTTTTCTGAAAATATCATGCTGTTTTGATTAATATGGCTTTGTAGTCTAGCTGGAAATCATGGACTGTGATACCTCCAGCTTTGTTCTTTTTTCTCAGGATTGCTTTGGCTATTCAGGGTCTTTTGTGGTTCCATTATAAATTTTAGAAACTTTTGTTCTATTTCTGTGAACAATGTCCTTTTGACTTGGAAACAGACTGAACTGAAGCTATATATTGTTTTAGGTAGTATGGGTATTTTAACAATGCTAATTCTTCCAACTCATAAGCATAAAATATTTTTCAATTTATGTGTCTTCTCCAATTTCCAGCAACAAGGTCTTACAGTTCTTAGTGTTCAGGTCTTTCACCTCCTTGGTTAAATTTATTCCGATGTATTTCATTCTTTTTGTTGTGATTATAAATATGACTTTTCTTAATTTCTCTTTCTGCTAGATCATTGTTAGCATATACAAACATAACAGAGTTTTGTATGTTGATTTTATACCCTGCAACTCTGCTGTATTTATTTTTTCTAATAGCCTTTTTTGTGGAGTTTTTATGGTTTTCTCTATATAAAATCATGTCATGCACAAACAGTGAGAGTTTTACCCCTTTCTTTCCAATTTGGATTCCTTTTATTTCTTTTTCTTTGCCTAATTGCTCTGGCTAGGACTTCCAATACTAGGACTTCCAATACTATGTTAAATAAGAGTGGCAAAAGTGGCCTCTTTGTCTTGTTGTCTTGTTCCTGATATTAGAGAGAGAGCTTTTAGTTTTTCACCACTTAGTATGATGCTAGATGTGGGCTTGTCATTTACAGCTCTCATTATGATGAGGTATGTTACTATTATAAACATTTAGTTGAGAATTTTTATCAAAAGCCGTTGTTGAATCTTGTCAAATGCCTTTTCTGCATCTATTGAGGTCATCATATGGTCTTCATCCTTTTGTTGATGTGATGTATCACGTTGATTGATTTGCAGATGTTGAAACCTCCTTCTATCACTGGGATAAATCCCACTTGATCACGGTGATGATTCTTTTTTTTTTTATTGCAGTACGTGGGCCTCTCACTGTTGTGGCCTCTCCTGTTGTGGAGCACAGGCTCCAGATGCGCAGGCTCAGAGGCCATGGCTCACGGGCCTAGCCGCTCCGCAGCATGTGGGATCCTCCCGGACCGGGGCACGAACCCGTGTCTCCCTGCATCGGCAGGCGGACTCTCAACCACTGCGCCACCAGGGAAGCCCAGTGATGATTCTTTTAATGTACTGTTTTACTTGGCTTGCTAATATTCTGTTCAGAATTTTTGCATCTATGTTCATCAAAGATATTGGCCTGTAATTTTCTTTTTTCTGTGTGTTGTCTTTGTCTGGTTTTGCTATGAGAGTGATGTTGGCCTAATAAACTGAGTTAGGAATCATTGACTCCTCTTCAGTTTTTTGGAAGAGTTTGAGAAGAATAGGTATTAAATCTTCTTTGAATGTTTGGTAGAATTCACTTGTGAAGTTGTCTAGGCCTGGGGAGCTTTTTGATTACTGTTTCAATTTCTATACTAGTTATGTGGTCTATTCAAATTTTCTATTTCTTCATGATTCAGTCTTGGAAGCTGTATGATTCTAAAAATTTGTCTGTTTTTTCTAGGCTGTTCCACTTGTTGGCATATAGTTGTTCATAATATGTTCTTATAATCCTTTTTTTTTTTTGGTATCCACTGTTATTCCTCCTCTTTCATTTCCAAATTTATTTACCAGAGCCTTGTCTTTTTTCCCTAATGAGTCTAGCTAAAGGTTTGTTGATTTTATCTTTTCAAAGAACCAGCTCTTAATTTCATTGATTTTTTTATTGTCTTTTTAGTCTCCATTTAATTTATTTCCACTATGATCTTTATTATTTATTTCCTTCTACTGACTTCTGGCTTCATTTGTCATTCTTTTTCCAGTTCCTTTAGACGTAAGGTTAGATTGTTCAACTGAGATTTTTCTTGTTTCTTAAAGTAGGCCTGAATGTCTATAAACTTCTCCCTTAGTACTGTTTTTGCTGCCTCCAACAGATTTTGGTTTGTCCTATTTTCCTTTCCATTCATCATCAAATAAATTTTGATTTCTCCTTTGATTTTTTGTTGACCCAAAAGTTGCTTAGTAGCATGTTGTTCATTCTCCACATATTTGTGATTTTTCCAGCTTTCTTCTTGTAGTTGATTTCTAGTTTCATACCACTGAAAAGATGCTTGATATGATTTCAATCTTCTTACATTTCTTGAGACTTGTTTTGTGTCCCAATATATGGTCTAACTTCGAGAAAGTTCCATGTACACTTGAGAAGAATATGCATTCTGCTGCATTTGGACTGAATACCCTGTACAAATCTATCAAATCCATTTGGTCTAATGTATCATTTAAGATCACTGTTTCCTTGTTGACTTTTGGCCTGGATGAACTATCCACTGATGCAGGTGGGGTGTTAAACTCCCCTACTATTACTGTGTTACTATCAACTGCTCGTGTTAAAGTCCCCTACTATTACTGTGTTACTGTCAATTGCTCCCTTTAGATTTACTAATAACTGTTTTATATATTTTGGTGCTTCTATGTTAGATGCATATATAAATATTATATCTTCTTGATGAATTGTCCCCTTTATCATTATATACTGTTCAATTTTGTCTCTTGTTACCTTCTTTGGCTTGAAGTCTATTTTGTCTGACATGAGTATGGCTACATCCACTTATTTTGGTTGTCATTTGCTTGGAGTATCATATTCAGTCCCTTCACATTTACATTTGTCTTTAGAGCTGAGATGAGTCTCCTGGAAACAACGTATACTTGAGTCTTGTTTTTTAATGCATCCAGTCACTCTGTGTCTTTTGATTGGTGAATTCAATCAATTACATTAAGAGTTATAATTGATAGATGATAACTAGTCACTGCCATTTTACCTTTTGTTTTCTGGTTGCTCTATATCTCCATCATTTCTTTTTCTTTCTGTTTATGTCTGCCATTTTGGTTTTCTATGATTTTTTTTCTCAGTTTTCTCCTTGTTTATTTTTCATGTCTCTGTTCTAGATTTATGCTTTGTGGTTGCTGTGAGTTTTGTCTAAAACGTCTCATGGATAAAGTACTCTTTTTTCTGTTGATAGCATCTTATCTTCATTTACATACATAGATTACATCCTTTTCCACTTCCCTTTTTGTTTTTGTTGTCTTGAATTATCCCTTTATACGTTGAGAGTTTGTTAGCAAATTGAAGTAGATACAGTTATTTTTTCCACTTTTCCCCTTTAACTTTTATGCTATAAAAAAGCATTTAAAAGCCAATTCTAATAATTACAGCTTTCTGATTCTATTTATCACCTTGCTCAAACTTTTGTGTACTTTTGCCTTTTTGTTTCTGGTAGAAGAGCACCGTTCAACATTTCTTGTAAGGCAGGTCTAGTTTTAATGAACTCTGAGCTTTTATTTATCTGGGAAAATCTTTCTTTCTCCTTCATATCTGAATGATAACTTTGCTGGACGGAGTATTCTTGGGTGATAGTTTTTAATCTTTCAGTATTTTGAGCTTGTCATTCCACTCCCTCCAGGCCTGTAGGGTTTCAGAAATCTGCTGATAGCGTAATGGGGGTTCCTTTGTAGGTTACCATCTTTTTTTCCCTGGCTGAATTTCAAAATCTTCCTTTGTCATTGACTTTTGACAACTTTAATATAATGTGTCTTGGACAAGGTTTTTGCATTGAGGCAGTTTGGGTGTTCTCTTAGCCTCATGGGCTTGTGTATCTAGTTCCTTCCCCACGTTTGGGAAGTTCTCAGCTATTATAAATGAATTCTCTGCTCCCTTCTCCTCTCTTCTCCCTCTGGGGTACCTATTACCCTATTGCTGCCCTTCCTAAAAGAGCTGAATAACTATTGTAGAATTTCCTCATTTTTTTATATCTCAATCCTCTTTCTTCTTCTACTGTATCATTCCAAGATTTCTATCCTTGAGCTCACTAATTCTCTTTTTTTTAACAAATTTATTTATATTTTATTTATTTATTTTTGGCTGCGTGGGGTCTTTGTTGCTGCATGCATGCTTTCTCTAGTTGCTGCGATTGGGGGCTACTCTTCATTGCGGTGCCCAGGATTCTCGTTGCAGTGGCTTCTCTTGTTGAAGAGCAGAGGCTCTAGGCGTGCCACCTTCAGTAGTTGCAGCATGCAGGCTCAGTAGTTGTGGCTCATGGGCTCTAGAGCACAGGCTCAGTAGTTGTGGCGCACAGGCTTAGCTGCTCCAAGGCATGTGGGATCTATCCAGACCAGGGCTCGAACCTGCATCCCCTGCATTGGCAGGCAGATTCTTAACCACTGTGCCACCAGGGAAGTCCATCACTAATTCTCTCTTCACTATGGTCTGCTCTATATCCAATGCTTTCTAATGCATTCTTCATCTCATTTATTGAATTCTTAAGCTCCAGAATTGTGGTTTGGTTCTTTTCTTTTTATTTTTTTATTTTTTTTTTTTTGCGGTACGCGGGCCCCTCACTGTTGTGGCCTCTCCCGTTGCGGAACACAGGCTCCGGACGCGCAGGCTCAGTGGCCATGGTTCATGGGCCCAGCCGCTCCGCGGCATGTGGGATCCTCCCAGACTGGAGCACAAACCCGTGTCCCTTGCATTGGCAGGTGGACTCTCAACCACTGCGCCACCAGGGAAGCCCCTTGGTTCTTTTCTTTTAGTTTCAACCTCTTTGGTAAATTATTCCTTCTGTTCATTAATTTTATTCCTGAGCTCAATGAACACGCTTTCTGAGTTTTCTTGTAGCTAGTTGAGTTTCTTCATGACAACTCTCTTGAATTCTCTATCAATCAGATTGCAATGTTCCATGACTTTAAGTTTAATTTATGTGAAATTGTCATTTTCTTTTTGTGGTACAATGTTACTGTGGTTTTTATGGTGCTTGATAAATTGTTCCTCTGCTGGTGCATGTGAAGTAGGGAACACCTTTCTGCTTGATACTAGTAATTCAACAGGTTAGAAATTAGAGGTCTTTCTTTTGATTTCCAGTAGGTAGTGATATAGCACAAGTTTTGGGTTTCTCTTACCTGAGCTGCCTCTGATTCTATTTGAGAGTCTGCACTTTCCACGTTCCATCGCCTCTGTCAGAGGTGTGGCCCTGTGCATTCATTATTGTTTCTTGTGTCTCTGGGGTCATTGGTACCTTGCTTCTGCCAGTGTCACAGTTGCTGCTGCCTGGGGCCCTTGGATGGTGGGCTCTTCCCTCATCTGGGATCCAAAGTTGAAGGTTCCACTATCATGGGGGAAAGGGAAGGGGGAGCCAGGGTCCTACGGGTGCCTCTATGGTGTCCAGTGTTGTAAGTTTCCTGAAAGTGCCTCTGTGGTGTCCAGTGTTATAAGCTCCACAGATGAGATGTGCATGTGAGAGGCTGGAGTAATGGGTGCCTTAGCAGCTGGAGGAACGGGGTACCAGGCCCCACTACCACTGCTGCCCGGTTACTTGTGGCTGTAGTAACCATGTGGCCAGGAGGCTTGAGTCATGTGCACCACGTCCCCTGCCACTGCCAGGTTCTCTGGGGTTGTGGGTTCAGCTGCCATGGCTGATGGACCAGGACTTCAAGCATGCCTCTGCTGTTCCCTTGGTTCAGCCTCCTCCATGTGTTCCAGTCCACCCACCTTTAGATGCACAGATGTGTGGAATTCTCCAGCAACCTGATATATTGGACAGAGGCTTCGTTGTTGTGTTTTAGATGTTTTACTAGTTGTAGATTGAAAGGGAAAGACAAAGATAGCTTTTCATTCTGCCACGGTGCTGAATTGACTCCTCCTAGCATATAACTTGAAATGTACATTTTTCAACAAAAAAATTACAACATGCAAAGAAAAGGTGTCATTCATGCAAAGCAAAGAAAGCAAGCAATAGCAACTGCCCATGAGAGGATCCAGATACCAGCCTTCACAAAGACTTCAAAAGAGGCATTGTAAGTATATTTAAAAAGTAAAAGAAAATCATGTTTTAAAAAGTATCATATCATTTTTAAGAAGTTAAAATGACAATATCTCATCTGATGGAAAATACCAATAAAGTAATATAAATTGTTTTGAAACATCCAAATGGAAATTCTGGTGCTAAAAAGCACAGTGACTAAAATGAAAACAAACAAAAAAACAAACAAAAAAACCTCACTAGAAGAGCTCAACATTTAATATGAACTGACAGGAATAAG
Source organism: Orcinus orca (assembly GCF_937001465.1). Lineage (NCBI taxonomy): Eukaryota > Metazoa > Chordata > Mammalia > Artiodactyla > Delphinidae > Orcinus > Orcinus orca. The sequence goes on from NC_064564.1 coordinate 54,609,396, forward strand.
AACAAAAAACTTGAAGCTATATCAAGAAAAAAGAATAATACAAATTAATAGCCCCAGAGGAATACTGGACACCACTAAATGCACCAATATAAGCATAAAGGGACTACCAGAACGAGAGGCAATAGAATAAGGACAGAAAAAAATACTCAAAAAATAATGGTCAAAAACTACCAAATGGGCTTCCCTGGTGGCGCAGTGGTTGAGAAGCCGCCTGCTGATGCAGGGGACACGGGTTCGTGCCCCGGTATGGGAAGATCCCACATGCCGCGGAGCGGCTGGGCCCGTGAGCCATGGCCGCTGAGCCTGCGCGTCCAGAGCCTGCGCGTCCGGAGCCTGTGCTCCGCAATGGGAGAGGCCACAACAGTGAGAGGCCCACGTACAGAAAAACAAACAAACAAACAAACAAAAAAAATTATACAACTATATATTTTTAAAAGATACTATCATATCCAAAGACACAAAAAGATTGAAAATCAAAGGATGAGAAAAGATATTCCATGAAAATAATAAACAAAAGAGAGTTAGGATGGACATAAGAATGTTGGACAAAATAAACTAAGTCAAAAACTGTTATAAGAGACAAAAGAGGACATAATATATTGATCAATGAGTCAATTCATCAAGTGTAACCACTATAAACATACATGCACCAAAAACCAGAGTCTTAAAATATATAAAGTATAGAATTGAAGGAAGAAATAGAGTTTTACAATAATAGTTGGAGAATATAGGCCACTTTAAATAATGATAGAACAGCTATATAGATGGTCACTAAGGATACAAAGAGCCTGAAAAACACTATAAACCAAGTATACCTAACAGATGTATATGGAACACTCTACCTCAAAACAGCAGAATATACATATTTCTTAAGTACACACAGAACATTCGCCATATAAGACCATATGTCAAGCAATAAAAAAGCTCATAATAAACTTTAAAAACTTAAACTAATACAAAGTATCTTTTCCAACCACAGTGGAATGGAGCTAGAACTCAGTAACAGAAGGAAAACTGAAAAATTCAAAATATATGGAAATTAAACAATACACACTTAAACAGCCAATAGATCAAAGAAGAAATCACAAGAGAATCAGAAAATATCCAGAGACAAATGAAAACAAAAACATAACATGCTAGGACTTCCGTGGTGGCACAGTGGTTAAGAATCTGCCTGCCAATGTAGGGGACACGGGTTCAAGCCCTGGTCCAGGAAGATCCCATATGCCATGGAGCAACTACGCCTGTGTACCACAACTACTGAGTCTGCGCTCTAGAGCCCATGAGCCACAACTACTGAGCCTGCATGCCACAACTACTGAAGCCCACGTGCCTACAGCACATGCTCTGCAACAAGAGAAGCCACCGCAATGAGAAGACCGCGCACCACAACGAAGAGTATTCCCCACTCGCCTCAACTAGAGAAAGCCTGCATGCAGTAATGAAGACCCAACGCAGCCAAAAATAAATTTTTTTTTTTTTTTTTTTGGCAGTACGTGGGCCTCTCACTGTTGTGGCCTCTCCCATTGCGGAGCACAGGCTCCAGACGTGCAGGCTCAGTGGCCATGGCTCACGGACCCAGCCGCTCCGCGGCATGTGGGATCTTCCTGGACCAGGACACGAACCCGTGTCCCCTGTATCGGCAGGCGGACTCTCAACCACTGCACCACCAGGGAAGCCCTAAATAAATGTTTTTTAAAAAAACACATAACATGCCAAAACTTACAGGATGTAGCAAAGGCAATGCTCAGAGGGACACGTATAGCTGTAAATGCCTACACTAAAAACGGTGACAGGGATTCAATACAATCTCTACCAAAATCATCTCAGCTTGCTTTTTTTTTGCAAGAAATGGAAAAGCTGATTCTAAAATTCATATAGAAATGCAAGACACACAGAATAGCCAACCTTGAAAATGGAAGAATTTGGAGGACACACAAATCCCAACTGCAAAACTTACTATAAGTCTACAATAATCAATGTAGTGTGGCATATGCATGAGGATAAATGTATAGATCAAAGGAACAGAATTGAGGTCCAGAAATAAACCCTTATATTTACAGTCAACTGATTTTCAATAAACATGGCACGATAAATTCAGTGGGGGAAGAACAGTCTTTTTTAACAAACGGAGCTGGGACAACTGAATACACGTGCAAGAGAATGAAGCTGGATTCCTATCAAACATCATATTCAAAAATTAACTCAAAATGGATAAAGACCTAAAGGTAAGAAATAAAACTCTTAGAAGAAAACATAAGTGTCCAATTTCATGATCTTTGATTAGGCAATGGTTTCTCAAGATGCATATCTGAGATGCATCTGAGAATGCCCAAAAGCATGGGCAACAAAAGAAAAAGGAGATAAATTAATTATCAAAATTTTAAACTTTTGTGTTCAAATACTACCATTAAGGATGTAAAAAACAACTCAGAAAACTGAAGAAAATAGTTTCAAATTATATCAATAAAAAGAGGCTTGTAACCAGAATATATGCAAAAAAAATGATTTCACATTTCTTCAAAGACATGCAAATGGCCAATAACATATAAAAAGATGACCAGAATTATTAGCTATCAGGGAAAAGCAAATCACAACCACAATGAGATGCCATTCACATCCACAAAGATGGCTCCAATCAAAAAGATAGACAATAACAAGTGCTGACGAGGACAAAGAGAAATCAGAACCCTCAGTAACTCCTGTTTGGAATGTAAAATAGTACAGCTGCTTTTGAAAACAGTCTGACAGTTCCTCAGAAGCTTAAAAACAGAATTATCACATGAACTAGTAATCTCTCTTTGGTATGTACCTATGAGAAATAAAAATGTGTGATGTATACACAAAATATTGTACACAGATATTTGTAGCAGTATTATTCATAACACAAATATCCTTCTACTTGAGATAAATGAATAAAATGTAGGATATTTATATAATAGAATATTATTAAACTATAAAAAGAATGAAGTACTGATACATGTTACAACATGGATAAACCCTGAAAACATTATTCTAAGTGGAAGAAGTCAGTCACAAAAGATCATATACTATAATTTCATTAATGTGAAATGTTTAGAGCAGATAAATCTATATATAGAGAAAGGCCATAAGTGGTTATCTCGGGCTGCAGAGCTAAGGATAAATGAGGAGTGATTGTTAAAGGTTACAGGGCTTCTTTTGGGGATGATGAAAATGTTCTAAAAGTAATTTTGATAATAGTTGCACAACTCTGCATAAACTAAAAACTATTGGCCTGTACACTTTAAATGGATTAAACGTATGGTATGTGAATTATACACCAAAAGGAAAGAAAGAGAGTTTTCTTACTGACAATGTAATTATATAACTTAGAAAAATCTAGAAAATGTACACATTTTTTGAACTAAGACATTTGGGGAAAATTGTTGAAAAGAAGCTCAAGATAATTCAATAATATTGCTGTCTTCTAGAAATAATTAATTAAAAATATAATTTAAAATATTATTCAGCAAAAAAATATTTAGCATAAAACAATATTTTAATATTAATAGCTAGGAATAAATCTAATAAAAATGAACAGTACCGTTCTAAGAAACTTACAAAACCACATGCCACATTCTTAAATAGCAGGATTATAATTCTTCCAAAATTAATTCATAAATTAGATGATGTTCCAACCTGCTTTCTAACAGAATTTTTCAGTAAAACTAATGAAATGATCCTTAAATATTATTAGATAGTGAAGAGGCACATATAGGGCTCATGACTTACAAAAAGAAGAATAAAGAAGTAGATCACCCTACAAAATAATGAGTAAAATTCTAAAACTACAATACCTAAAACCATGAAAATAACAGGTTTTCCAGAAAGTCCAGAAACAGGAAGTCCAGAAACAAACCCAAACATACCCATGGAAACTTAGAGATGTGAGAGAGACTGAATCAGAAATCAATAAACTACTGAATAAACGGTGTGGAAGACGACACCCAAAAATGAATTCTAAATAGATTAAAAATGTTAGGGTAGGGAATACTTAAGAATATAAGACTTCTAAAACAAAAACATTAGAGAAGGAAATAATAAAAATGACTATAAAAATTCACAAATTTTTGAATGTTTAATTCACCTTATTCAAGACTCACTGAACAGAAGGTATGTGTGATATATATATATTTTTAAAAGTATTGCTATCTAGAATAAAGAATGCTTACAAATTAATAAGAAAAGATAAGCACTCTAATAGAAAAAAAAGTCAGAACTGAAAATCACAGTAAATCATAGAATGGACTATTTGAATGGCAAATAAGGAAATGAAATCATCATCAAAAAATCATGCAGCTATGATTAACACAAGGAAGTACCACTTACCCTTATGACACTACCAAACTGCTTAAAGGCTGTAGGGAAGCAGAAACTGATATAAAAATAAGAAAACAAATGTGCCAGAATTCACTTCTCTCAATGGCTCAGTCATTCCCTGATTGTGCACTAACAGAATTACTGTATGTATTTCTTTAAATATCTGCAATGAATAGATTCACACACTCAGAAAGACAAATCCTTAAATAATCAGGCACACGTGCATACACTCACACACACGTAGACACACATATCCATTCTTACTATATTTTAATAGCACTATATATATATATATGTGTGTGTATACTTATGTTATATATTCTTCTTAAGCATGTATACATAGAGGAACTATCATATTTACTAGCACTAAAATTTGTCTGAGGCCTTTTCAACAAAATCTATGTTAAAAGAGAAACCTGAAATTCGGTGGGAAAATATGAACAAAAACATTCTCAAGACCAAGAGAAAGCTACAAGAAAATATTATTTTGAAAAAAAACTGATCAAAAAGGATATAAGAATATTATAAAGATTGATTGCACCTTTTATCTTCTATAAAAGTAAAATTTTACGATGAATAAGGCCCTCTCAAGCCAAAGAAACACATATAAAACACATGTGAGTATTTTTTAACTGTTTTGTGCTTTTTTTACATAGTTTTTAAAGGACCTGGAAAATACAGTATTAAAACTATATTGCAATGAATCCTAGCTATATTTATAAATTTAATCCCTAACTGCAAAAAGCCAAAATTCATAATTCTAAATATGTTTTTTCAAAACATGTTTTATTTCAAAATGCAACAGCCTTTATTTTTTAATGATTACATTTTAGATAAGTATTTGAAGTCAGTTTCCTGCTTTGCAACATCAATTTTTAAAAAGCTGTGGGTCTTAACTGAAGGAATATAAATTAACGCTAGTCCCCACTGGTGGATATGAATATATAACTTATTATTTAAAGAAAATAACATGTAATAAACTTCCTATAAGAAGTTAGATCCAAAATAACAGCACAGATTCCATTCTCATTGCATACCTTTATTTTTGCATCAATGCTATACTTTTCTTTTCTCCAATGTGCTTCCTGCTTCCTCAGTTTCTCCAGGTCATTTAGCAGGTCAGCGCAGTGGGTACTTAATTTCTCATTTTTCTCCTTCAGATTTTTTATAACCAGTCTGTTTTGCTCTTCCTTATTCTGTACACACTCCTTAGTGTCCTGTAGAACAGTACCACAGGGGCCGATAAACAAAACAGAATGAAACAAACCAAAAAACAGGTGAGAACTAATCAGCAAATATAAACTGTACAATTTTACCCCCACAGCAGCTTCTATATTTGATGGCCAAGGTCACCTGTATACTTTTATTGGCCTCTTTTCATGCAGGTGGATGGGTCATATTTTTTCACTGGATGACAGCTTTGATGAGTACACATTTGCAAAGAGCCCATTAATTGATCAAGCTGCCTTTGATGCTGTCCCCAGCTATTTTTGAGACCCACACAGACATATCCTCCCAGACCTGGGTTTTATCAATTAATAATGCCAGTCCCATCAGAATCTAATTACAAGAAGCCACATATTCACACTCCTACTTTCTTAGCTCCATTTCCATCATTAACTATTTATCTTAAAGTTATAAAGCTTAGAGTCTTAGCTTTAAAGCATCTTTCTCAGAGTTTCTGCATGTAAGAAAACTGTATGGTACAGCAGGGCCTAAGGCAATTTTTCCTCCAAGCTTGTCACTTTCTGTGCCACAAAGGCTGACAAAGCTTTAAGTAGGACTTCAAAGAAAGTACTGTAAAACTATGTACAAGTCAACACACCTTAACTTCTTGACTTTTATCTTTAAATTTCTTCTGCAAGTCACTGAATTCTTTCCTTAAGAAAGCATTTTCTTCATCTACTGCAACCTTCCGTTTTACAAGGTCATTTATTTCCTGTTTTAGTCCTGATTCTCTCTATGGAAAAAAGCAAAATTACTGATGAGCTGGTATTTCTAAGAAAAAATAATTTTATGTAAAAAGTTTTAGATTTTGACTGATAATATTAGAATTAACTACCTTTCATAATAACATCCATTATCATAATACTCATTTCCTATGACATGCCCAGAGATTTTCAAGTAAAATGTACAAATCTGGTACTGATTTACTAGTTTAAGATGAAGAACCCATTAAAAACTGGATACCAAATATTAAGTCACATACAGAAAGCAAACTTTTTGGATTTCTGTGTGTAATAGGAAAAAAATGAAATTTTACAAAACATTCTAATTAAAGAAAATGCTTATGTAACTAAAATAAGAATTATCCTCTATTTTACTATCATTTGGAAGAAAATATTTTTTAGAGAAATGAATACAGTTTTGTGAAAGCATAAGCAATTTTAAAGAATGAAAAATGGAAAGTCTGCCTTGATACAAAAAGTATCTTGCTCTGTAGAAAGAATATTCAGAATATTAAAATTGCCATAATTTTTAACTGAATATTCTTCTCACCTACCAGAGTAAATGCTATCTAATTGGAGGATGTATCCATGACTCAATTCTTAGTTTCCCTCTTCTCAAATCTTTACAGCTTTTCCCTCAGAAAATTTACCCACTCTCTTGGCTTCTGATCTCATCTCTGTCTGAAAGACTACCCAATCCATAATCCAGCCCTGACTCTTTCCCAATCACCAATCCCACATTTCCAGTTTTCTCTAAAATACCTCCATCTGAATTATCTGCTGCCACCTCGAACCAACATGCTAAAACAGACATCCATGTCCTGATATTAACTCTTTACTAAACTTACTCAACTTTTGTCAACCCACTCATTTTTTCAACCAATATTTGAAACTAGTAGCTCTTAAATTTTTTTGCAGTGTTTAATTTAGAATTTCTATTTTATTTAAACATTATTAAATTCATACTTGATATATGCTTTGTTATATTTTACCTTTATTATATATAGTAAAACTACATTATTTTTTAAAATTTTTATTGGAGTATAGTTGATTTATAATGTTGTATAAGTTTCTGCTGCACAGTAAAGTGAATCAGTTATACACATACATATATCCACTCTTTTTTGTACTCTTTCTCCATATATGCCATTGTAGAGTATTAAGTACAGCTCCCTGTGCTATACAGTAGATTCTTAGCAGTTATCTATTTTATATATAGTAGTGTATGTATGAAACTTTTATTTCATCTCTGTGTATACTGGGTCATGAAGTAAAATGTATTTTTTTCAGTGTGGGGATCACATTAATAAAACATTGCTTTTGATTATTTATATTAAGAGGTGGCATTACTAGTTCATAGGTTATATGCACTTCAAGAGTTCTCATAGCTCCACATGTGCACCAACATGACGCTCAAGCTTGGTAAGTTTTTACAAATGAGATATAAATGGTACCTCATATTACTTTTAATTTTTATTTCCTATTTTAATTATTAGGGCATATCAAAATGTGTTTGACATCAATCAAACAGCATAAAAACAGATGCATAACATGGCCCATCCACAATTCACAGCCTATTTTTCCTTTCTCATCTAAGTCTCAGCCTCCTTCAATACTCAATTTCTACCTCCTCAATGAAGCCTTCCCCAGCTATCACAGTAATTTCTGCTATTTCTAAATTTCTGTATTGCCTACATTATTCATTTGACACATAACAAATTACCTAGTCTTACTGATTATCTATGTACACATACTATCTTCCAAACTAGATTATAGTAAATGTTTATGAATGAGACTGACACTGAATGATAAATTCAATCATATGAACACTAAGACTGAAATACCTACAGGCCTATCCTTTCAAAGGAGAACTAACAAAAATTGAGCATCCTCACCTATTCTGGAGACTATCAGGAAGGTGCGACACTAGATCAAATGATTTAAGGTTCAGAAGGGTTTGCCCAATAATGTGAACTAAACTTAACTTGACAATATAAATGACACCAATAGCAAGCCCTTTCATGAAAATTACTTAATATATTAAAATGTTGGCATTTGAGTGAATTTAGTAATCCACAGGACAAATATAGACTTAATTTCTAAATAAAAACACAAAATACAGTGGGAACTTAGTTAACCAAAACTATCAAATTTTGATAATTAGTTTAATAATTGGTATTATATATTATAATCATTAAAGTAATAAGTTAGACAAAGATGTACTCCCAACGGAAGAGGACTGATAAACTCTCAAAGATCTGTTAAATTTTATATAACTCCAAACATTTTCCTGATAAAATATACCCTCAATGATCTAGTTTCTATAATGAAAGCACAGGTATATATAGTTACAATTCATTTATTTTGTTTTCTTTTTTACTGAGGTATAGTTGATTTATAATAAATTATATAAGTTTCAGGTGTATAACATGATTCACAATTTTTAAAAGTTATACTCCATTTATAGTTATTATTCAAAATGGCTATATTCCCTGTGCTGTACAATATATCCTTTTAGCTTATTTACATTATACATAGTAGTTTGTACCTCTTAATCCCCTACACCTATCTTGTCCCTTCCCCTTTTCCTCTCCCCACTGGTAACCACTAGTTTGTTCTACGTGAGTCTGTTTCTTTTTTGTTATATTCATTAGTTTGTTTTATTGTTCAGATTCCACATATAAGTGATATCAAATATTATTTGTCTTTCTCTGACTTACTTCACTAAGCATAATACCCTCTAAGTCCTAAATTTAGCTTCATGAAACCTTTTCAAACAAACTTTTCTGGATACAGTAGAGTACATTCTTAATGGTCTGCCTTGAGTTAATATTAAAACAGCAAATAGAACTCAGAGGAACCATAAAGCATAAAGAGTGACAAGAGGAAGTATGTCTGAAACAAATAATTTATTATGGATAAGCCATGAAATGAATAATTCAAATCATGGTCAAAAGAAGTCTACAGAGTAAGAAGAAAATGATCGTGAATATGAAGCATTTTCGAAAAAAAGTGGGGTGTGGCAGCAGTGGCACAGAAGACCTAAAACTGTAGGAGGCAATACTTGAGCATAGTTAATATATTATTTATATGACCTACTTTCAAATGCACATAAAAATTTTAATAAAAAAACAGAAAAGTAATGAAACCACAACAACTAAAACAATGGTAAATGGAGAAAGGGGAAGGGGTGAGAAATTAAATGTAAATGAGAACCAAAACTTATCTATGAGCTTCCTAGAAGGTAAGGAAAAAGAGAAATATAATGTTTAAAAAAATCATCTAATTGAATACAATACACTCGGTTATTAGCAGAGTCATGTTATCTAATATAATACTTAAAGGAGAAATTTATTACAAGATTTACTTTATAACTAACAGCAACAAAGGTAAAGCGTAGTCTTACCAGAAGATATATGGCAATTTTTACACTATTATCAATAAAATATGTTATATTATTAGATTGTTCTATGAAAGATTTCCTGCAACTAGTTAAAAAAAATGTGTGTGTGACTTTCTACTAGTTTGACTAGAAACATAGTTAAGATTTAAATAAACTAAAGGAATCATCATTCTTAACTGTTCCTCTATTCCACAGACTACAAGTTTAGAAAAGTAATGGCTATTGAACATTACTCAGTGGAAAAACAAAAACATAATGGAGGGACTTCTGGCTTCCAATCCAGGATGTAGGAACTTGGAAGTTGTCTCTCCTTTTCACACAACATGAAAAAAGCTGAGCAAACTGAAAATCAACACCTCTTCCTAGAGTCATCAGAGAACTGAGGTCATAGGGCAAATTGCTGTTCCCAAAACTAGAGAGACAGGCAGATACAGAGAATGACAATTTAGCAGAGCAAAAACCCAGAAGAAAGGAAGCTCCATGGAAACCAGTAACAGGGTAGGAAAATCAAATTTGCAATTAACAAATTACTGGAGGATCAGTGTGGACATATTTGAGAGTTAAAATGTCTGGGAGGGCCCGGTCTAGAGGAGTTCCCATAATTTCGTGAATTCTACACAGAGGAGCACAATCAGATTGTCACTGTGAAGATCAGAGAAAAGTCCCTTCCTGCTTTCTGTGGGAGGAGAGGGAACACAGACATTTAAAAATATGCCCTAGCGGGGAGGAGTCAAGATGGCAGAATAGGAGGATGCAGAATTTGTTGCTCCTCGCAAGTACATCAAGAATACATCTACAAATAGAACAATTCTCATAGAGCACCTGCTGAACATTAGCAGAAGACTTTGGAACCTAAAAGGACAAGAAAAATCCCCTCACAACTGGGTAAGATGAAAGAAAGAAAAAAAAAGAAAAGAGGAATCAAAAATGGGACTAGCACCCCTGGCGGGAAGCTGAAGGTGAGGAGAGGTCCCTGCAACTCAGAAATTCTAACTCCCTCATGGTGGGGAAATCAGCTGGGAAAGAAAAGGACCTTCAGGGGAATCAAAGGAGAACACAGCCATTGGTCAGTAGAAGGCAGGACAAAGTAAGAACTGCACACATGGTCTACACCACAGCTCTGTGCATTCCAGCCTGAGTCATGAGTCACCTATTGCAAACAAGGTCTGGGTGCTGGAAAATGGGGTTTGGAGTGAGGACCCAGGGAGGGGACAGCTGTTGGCTACAAAAAGACAGCCTGAAGGGACAGGAGTAAGGAGCTCTACAACCAAGAGAGTTTGTGGGAAAAGTTCCAGACACCATAGAAGCAAGGCGTCACTCTTGAGTGGTATGCAAAGGGTGGGGCCACCATTACAACACCTTTGCAGCCGGCTTCTGCCTCCCCGGGCACAGCAGAGGGGACAGGAATGAGGGAAGCACAGCCAGGAATGCCCCTAGAGGAAGCGTGGTCTGCCTGGAAGGTGAAGTGCCATTGCTGAGTGGTGCATGGGGGCGGGGCAAGGCAGCCACCACCCTCACACGCCAGCTCCTGCATCCACGGGTACTGGGAGGGGGACTCCCACCAGAGCCAGTGCGCCACAGTCTGTTGCAACCGCCTGCTGGTCCCGGCTGCCGCAGGTAACTCGCACACACCCCAATTGTGGCCGCCCCCCCAACTGTAGCCGCCGTACCCCTCCCTGGCCTGAATAAGTGTGACCCAATCAGCTGCTGCTTCCACTCCCTCTTGCCTGGGCAAGGAAGGAAGGTGGCGCACATGCAGAGAAGGGATCAAAACCGAAGCTGAGCCCCAGGGACAGTGCAACTAAGGAAGAGGAACGGAAATCTTTCCATGCAGTTGCAGAAGCTGCAGATTAAATCCCCAAGATCGGGTTGGTAAATCTTGCATCTGTGAGATACCTGAATAGATGAATGTTCCAACAATTGAGTTCAGTATAGCCTTCACAGCAGTGGACTTTGAGGGCAAGTACACCGGAGAGTCAGGCCAGGTCAGACTATGAGCTGACCCCACAGTGCCCACAGCAGGTGTAGAGACCTATGCAGAGGTATTGGAAGGCCTCCCTGGGAGGCGGGGATTGGCTATGGCTCACTGTGGGAGCAAGGACACTGAGAGAGGATGCCCCAAGAAAATATATTTATTACTGTTATGCTTTTATTGTTTGTTTCATTCTGTTCAGTTGTTGGTATTGTTGCTTTAATTATTTTTTATCTTTTATTCTTATTTTTTTAATATATATATTTTTAATTTTTCTATTTTTATTTTACTTTTTGGTTGTTTTGGGGTTTTTCTCTGGTTTTGGTTCTTTGATTTTTGTTTTATTTTATTTTTATTGCTTTCATATATATATTTTATATTTTCTTCACTTTTTTGCTTGCTTCCTTTCTGTTTTATTTTTCAGTTTTTGTTATTACTTTAGTCCATAATTACCTTGAATGTACATACATATCGATAATTACCTTGAATGTAAATGGATTAAATGCTCCAACCAAAAGACAAAGACTGGCTGAATGGACACAATAACAAGACCCGTGTATATGCTGTCTACAAGAGACCCACTTCAGACCTAGGGACACATACAGACTGAAAGTAAGGGGATGGAAAAAGATATTCCATGCAAATGGGAATCATAAGAAAGCTGGAGTAGCAATACTCATACCACACAAGATAGACTTTATTATCTTTTTTCATTTTATTTTTTGGCTGTGCCGGGTATTACTTGCAGCAGGCAAGATCTTCGTTGCAGCATGCAGTATATTTAGTTGCAGCACACGCGCTCTTCATTGCAGCATGCAGGCTTCTTTCTAGTTGTGGCACGCAGACTTCTCTCTAGCTGTGGTACATGGGCTCCAGGGCACGTGGGCTCTGTACTTGTGGCACACAGGCTCTGCAGTTGAGGTGTCCAAGCTCAATAGTTAAAGCACGCGGGCTTAGTTACCCCACGGCATGTGGGATCTTAGTTCCCCAACCAGGGATTAAACCTGCATCCCCTGCATTGGAAGGTGGATTCTCTACCACTGGACCACCAGGGAAGCCCGAAGAGAGACTTTAAAATAAAGACTATTACAAGAGAAAAGGAAGGACACTACATAGTGATCAAGGGATCAATCCAAGAAAAAGATATAAGAATTGTAAATATTTATGCACCCAACTTAGGAGTACCTCGATACATAAGGTAAATGCTAACAGCCATAAAAGGGGAATTTGACAGTAACACAATAATAGTGGGGGACGTTAACACTCCACTTACACCAATGGACAGATCAGCGAGACAGAAAATTAATAAGGAAACACAAGACTTAAATGACACATCAGACCAGATAGACTTAACTGACATTTATAGTACATCCCATCCGAAAGCAGCAGAATACACTTTCTTCTCAAGTGCACACAAAACATTCTCCAGGAGAGATCACATCCTGGCTCATAAATCAAGTCTCAGTAAATTTAAGAAAACTGAAATCGTATCAAGCATCTTTTCCAACCATAACACTATGAGATCAGAAATCAATTACAGGGAAAAAAATGTAAAAACCATAAACACATGGAGGCTAAACAATATGCAACTGAATAACCAAGAGATCACTGAATAAATTAAAGAGAAAATCAGAAAATAACAAGAAACAAATGACAACAAAAGCATGACAACCCAAGACTTATGGGATGGAGCAAAAGCAGTTCTAGGATGGAAGTTTATAGCAATACAATCTTACCTCAAGAAACAAGAAAAATCTCAAAGAAACAACCTAACCTTACATCTAGAGTAACTAGAGAAAGAAGAACAAACAAAACCCAAAGTTAGTAGAATGAAAGAAATCATAAATACCATAGCAGAAATAAATGAAATAGAAAGGAAGGAAACAATAGCAAAAATCAATAAAACTAAAAGCTGGTTCTCTGAAAAGTAAACAAAATTGATAAACCTTTAGCCAGATTCCACAAGAAAAAAGGGAGAGGACTCAAATCAATAAAATTAGAAATGAAAAAGGAGAAGTTACAGCTGACACCGCAGAAATACAAAGGATCATAAGAGACTACTACAAGCAACTATATGCCAATAGAATGGACAACATGGAAAAAATGGACAAATTCTTAGAAAAGGACAACCTCCCAGGACTGAGCCAGGAAGAAATAGAAAACATAAACAGACAAATCACAAGTAATGAAATTGAAACTGTGATTAAAAATCTTCCAACCAACAGAACTCCAGAACCAGAAGCCTTCACAGGCGAATTCTATCAAACATTTAGGGAAGAGCTAACACCTATTCTTCCCAAACTCTTGCAAAAATTGCAGAGGGTAGAACACTCCCAAACTCATTCTACAAGGCCACCATCACCCTGATAGCAAAACCAGACAAAGATATCACAAAAAGATAACTATAGGCCAATATCACTGATGAACATAGACACAAAAATCCTCAATGAAATACTAGCAAAATGAATCCAACAACACATAAAAAGGATCAAACACCATGATCAAGTGGGGTTTATCCCAGGGATGCAAGGATTCTTCAATAAACACAAATCAATGTGATATACCATATTAACAAACTGAAGAACAAAAACCATATGACCATCTCAACAGATGCTGAAAAGGCTTCTGACAAAATTCAACACACATTTATGATAAAAAAAACTCTCCAGAAAGTGGGCATAGAGGGACTCTACCTCAACATAATAAAGGTCATATACGACAAACCCACACCCAACATTATTCTCAATGGTGAAAAACTGAAAACATTTCCTCTAAGATCAGGAACAAGACAAGGGTGCCCACTCTCACCACTATTTATTCAACATAGTTTTGGAAGTCTCAGCCATGGAAATGAGAGAAGAAAAAGAAATAAAAGAAATTCAAAGTGGAAAAGAAGAAGTAAAACTGTCACCATTTACAGATGATATGATACTATATATAGAAAATCCTAAAGATGCCACCAGAAAACTACTAGAGCTAATCAATGCATTTGGTAAAGTAGCAGGATACAAAATTAATGCACAGAAATCTCTGGTATTCCTATACACTAATGATGAAAAATCTGAAAGAGAAATTAAGGAAATACTCCCATTTACCATTGCAACAAAAAGAATAAAATATCTAGGAATAAACCTACCTAGGGAGACAAAAGACCTGTATGCAGAAAACTATAAGACACTGATGAAAGAAATTAAAGATGATACAAACAGATGGAGAGATATACCATGTTCTTGGATTGGAAGAATCAACATTGTGAAAATGACTATACTACCCAAAGCAATCTACAGATTCAATGCAATCCCTATCAAACTACCACTGGCATTTTTCACAGAAGTAGAACAAAAAATTTTACAATTTTTATGGAAACACAAAGACCCCGAAGAGCCAAATCAATCTTGAGAAAGAAAAATGGAGGTGGAGGAATCAGGTTCCCTGACTTCAGACTATACACAAAGCTACAGTAATCAAGACAACATGGTACTGGCACAAAAACAGAAATATAGATCAATGGAACAGGATAGAAAGGCCAGAGATTAAATCCACGCACCTATGGTCAACTAGTCTATGACAAAGGAGGCAAGGATACACAATGGAGAAAAGACAGTCTCTTCAATAAGTGGTGCTAAGAAAACTGGACAGCTACATGTAAAAGAATGAGATTAGAACACTTCCTAACACCCTACAAAAGAAAAAAAAATTCAAAATGGATTAAAGACCTAAATATAAGACTGGACACTATAAAACTCTCAGAGGAAAACAAAGGCAGAACACTCTGTGACATAAATCATAGCAAGATCTTTTTTGACCCACCTCCTAGAGTAATGGAAATAAAAACAAAAATAAACAAATGGGACCTAATGAAACTTAAAAGCTTTTGCACAGCAAAGGAAACCATAAACAAGAGGAAAAGACAACCCTCAGAATGGGAGAAAATATTTGCAAAGGAAGCAACTGACAAAGGATTAATCTCCAAACTATACATGCAGCTCATGGAGCTCAATATCAAAAAAAGAAAAAAACCAATAAAAAAAATGGATGGAAGACCCAAACAGACATTTCTCCAAAGAAGACATACATATGGCCAACAGACACATGAAAAGATGCTCAACATCACTAATTATTAGAGAAATGCATATCAAAACTACAATGAGGTATCACCTCACACCAGTCAGAATGGCCATCATCAAAAAATCTATAAACAGTAAATGCTGGAGAGGGTGTGGAGAAAAGGGAACCTTCATGCACTCTTAGTAGGAATGTAAACTGATACAGCCACTATGGAGAACAGTATGGAGGTTCCTCAAAAAAGTAAAACTAGAACTACCATACAACCCAGCAATCCCACTACTGGGCATATACCCTGAGAAAATCATAATTCAAAAAGAAACATGCACCCCAATGTTCATTACAGCACTGTTTACAAAAGCCAGGACATGGAAGCAACCTAAATGTCTATCAACAGAGGAGTGGATAAAGAAGATGTGGTACATATATATACCATGGAATATTACTCAGCCATAAAAAGGAACAAAACTGGGTCATTTGCACAGACATGGTTGGACCTAGAGAGCATCATATAGAGTGAAGAAAGTCATTAAGAGAAAAACAAACATCGTACATTAAGACATACATGTGGAATCTAGAAAAATGTCACAGATTATCTTATTTGCAAAGCTGAAAGACAGACAGAGACGTAGAGAACAACTGTATGGATACCAAGGAAGAAAGGGTGGGGGTGGGAGGAACTGGGAGATTCAGATTGACATATATACACAATTGATACTATGTGTAGAATTGATAACTAATGAGAACATACTGTATCACACAGGGAACTCTACTTTATGCACTGCGGTAACCTAAATGGGAAGGAAATCCAAAAAAGAGGGGATATATATATAAGTACAGCTGATTTATTTTGCTGTACAGTACAAACTAACACAACATTGTAAAGCAACTATGCTCCAATAAAAACTAATTTAAAAATAAAATAAAATAAAATTTCCCCTAAGTATATATTTCTTAACAAGGCCTCTCCTCAAGAGAAATTATTTTACCAAAGCCTGCTGGGATTTTACCAGAGACTAACCAACCCCCAGGGTGTAAAAACCCAACTCCAAAACCCTCTAGCCTTCCAATCTTTCCTAAGGGAGAAAAAACTGAGAAGCACTTGTGAAGGTCAGAGCCTATGGGCACAAGCGCACTAAAAGACTGAGACCTAAACATAAGACTATGGAATACTTCCCCTCCCCAGACACCTCACAATAGGTTTCATCAATAGGGCTTCGGTATAATAAAAAGGTAATACAACTGAAAGACCTTTGTGTTTCAGATGATATCTAAGAAGTCTCTCAAGAAAACAAAATAGATAAACAGCCAGACTCATCAAGAAAAAAAGGGAGAAGATTCAAATCAATAGAATTAGAAATGAAAAAGAAGAAGTAAAAACTGACACTGCAGAAATACAAAAGATCATGAGAGATTACTACAAGCAACTACATGCCAATAAAATGGACAACCTGGAAGAAATGGACAAATTCTTAGAAAAACACAACCTGCCAAGAATGAATAAGGAAGAAATAGAAAATATGAACAGACCAATCACAAGCACTGAAATTAAAACTGTGATTAAAAATCTTCCAACAAACAAAGGCCCAGGACCAGATGGCTTCACAGGCGAATTCTATCAAACATTTAGAGAAGAGCTAACACCTATCCTTCTCAAACTCTTCCAAAAAATAGCAGAGGGAGGAACCCTCCCAAATTCATTCTACGAGGCCACCATCACCTTGATACCAAAACCAGACAAGGATGTCACAAAGAAAGAAAACTAGAGGCCAATATCACTGATGAACATAGATGCAAAAATCCTCAACAAAATACTAGCAAACAGAATCCAACAGCACATTAAAAGGATCATACACCATGACCAAGTAGGGTTTCTTCCAGGAATGCAAGGATTCTTCAATATACGCAAATCAATCAATGTAATAAACCATATTAACCAATTGAAGGAGAAAAACCATATGATCATCTCAATAGATGCAGAGAACGCTTTCGACAAAATTCAACACCCATTTATGATAAAAACCCTGCAGAAAGTAGACATAGAGGGAACTTTCCTCAACATAATAAAGGCCATATATGAAAAACCCAGAGCCAATATCGTCCTCAATGGTGAAAAACTGAAACCATTTCCACTAAGATCAGGAACAAGACAAGGTTGCCCACTCTTTCCACTATTATTCAACGTAGTTTTGGAAGTTTTAGCCACAGCAATCAGAGAAGAAAAAGAAATAAAAGGAATCCAAATCGGAAAAGAAGAAGTAAAGCTGTCACTGTTTGCAGATGACATGATACTATACATAGAGAATCCTAAAGATGCTACCAGAAAACTACTAGAGCTAATCAATGCATTTGGTAAAGTAGCAGGATCCAAAATTAATGCACAGAAATCTCTGGCATTCCCATACACTAATGATGAAAAATCTGAAAGTGAAATCAAGAAAACACTCCCATTTACCACTGCAACAAAAAGAATAAAATATGTAGGAATAAACCTACCTAAGGAGAAAAAAGACCTGTATGTAGAAAATTATAAGACACTGATGAAAGAAATTAAAGATGATACAAATAGATGGAGAGATATACCATGTTCTTGGATTGGAAGAATCAACATTGTGAAAATGATTCTACTACCCAAAGCAATCTACAGATTCAATGCAATCCCTATCAAACTACCGCTGGCATTTTTCACAGAACTAGAACAAAAACTTTCACAATTTGTATGGAAACACAAAAGACCCCGAATAGCCAAAGCAATATTGAGAACGAAAAATGGAGCTGGAGGAATCAGGCTCCCTGACTTCAGACTATACTACAAAGCTACAGTAATCAAGACAGTATGGTACTTGCACAAAAACAGAAAGATAGATCAATGGAACAGGATAGAAAGCCCAGAGATAAACCCACACACACATGGTCACCTTATCTTTGATAAAGGAGGCAGGAATGTACAGTGGAGAAAGGACAGCTTCTTCAATAAGTGGTGCTGGAAAAACTGGACAGGTACATGTAAAAGTATGAGATTAGATCACTCCCTAACACCATACACAAAACTAAGCTCAAAATGGATTAAAGACCTAAATGTAAGGCCAGAAACTATCAAACTCTTAGAGGAAAACACAGGCAGAAAGAACACTACGACATAAATCACAGCAAGATCCTTTTTGACCCACCTCCTAGAGTAATGGAAATAAAAACAAAAATAAACAAATGGGACCTAATGAAACTTAAAAGCTTTTGCACAGCAAAGGAAACCATAAACAAGACTAAAAGACAACCCTCAGAATGGGAGAAAATATTTGCAAATGAAGCAACTGACAAAGGATTAATTTCCAAAATTTACAAGCAGCTCGTGAAGCTCAATAACAAAAAAACAAACAACCCAATCCAAAAATGGGCAGAAGACGTAAATAGACATTTCTCCAAAGAAGATATACAGACTGCCAACAAACACATGAAAGAATGCTCAACATCATTAATCATTAGAGAAATGCAAATCAAAACTACAATGAGATATCATCTCACACCAGTCAGAATGGCCATCATCAAAAAATCTAGAAACAATACATGCTGGAGAGGGTGTGGAGAAAAGGGAACACTCTTGCACTGCTGGTGGGAATGTGATTGGTACAGACACTATGGAGAACAGTATGGAGGTTCCTTAAAAAACTAAAAATTGAACTACCATATGACCCAGCAATCCCACTACTGGGCATATACCCTGAGAAAACCATAATTCAAAAAGAGTCACGCACCAAAATGTTCACTGCAGCTCTATTTACAATAGCCCGGAGACGGAAACAACCTAAGTGCCCATCATCAGATGAATGGATAAAGAAGATGTGGCACATATATACAATGGAATATTACTAAGCCATAAAAAGAAACAAAATTGAGCTATTTGTAATGAGGTGGATAGACCTAGATTCTGTCATACAGAGTGAAGTAAGTCAGAAAGAGAAAGACAAATACCATATGCTAACACATATATATGGAATTTAAGGAAAAAAATGTCATGAAGAACCTAGGGGTAAGACAGGAATGAAGACACAGACCTACTAGAGAACAGACTTGAGGATACGGGGAGGGGGAAGGGTGAGCTGTGACAAAGCGAGAGAGAGGCATAGACATATATACACTACCAAACGTAAGGTAGACAGCTAGTGGGAAGCAGCCGCATAGCACAGGGAGATCAGCTCAGGGCTTTGTGACTGCCCGGAGGGGTGAGATAGGGAGGGTGGGAGGGAGGGAGACGCAAGAGGGAAGAGATATGGGAACATATGTATATGTATAACTGATTCACTTTGTTATAAAGCAGAAACTAACACACCATTTTAAAGCAATTATACCCCAATAAAGATGTTAAAAAAAGAAACCCAAATAAAAAGGACACCAAAGCAAATGTTAGCCTTTGCTAAACAAACAGTAAACACAGCCTAACCCCTAGCAGATAAACATAAAACCTCACACTAAAGACCTTTCTCTCAGTACATTTTACCCATTTGGTTAATTTTATGTGTCAACGTGGTTAAACCACTCTACCCATGATAACCAGTTGTTTTTTGTTTTTTGGGTTTTTTTGCGATACGCGGGCCTCTCACT
The DNA here is from genome assembly GCF_937001465.1 of Orcinus orca. NCBI lineage: Eukaryota > Metazoa > Chordata > Mammalia > Artiodactyla > Delphinidae > Orcinus > Orcinus orca. Next base: position 54,629,725 of record NC_064564.1, read on the forward strand.
GTCGTGGCCTCTCCCGTTGCGGAGCATAGGCTCCGGACGCGCAGGCTCAGTGGCCATGGCTCACGGGCCTAGCCGCTCCACGGCATGTGGGATCTTCCCGGACCAGGGCACGAACCTGTGTCCCCTGCATCGGCAGGCGGACTCTCAACCACTGCGCCACCAGGGAAGCCCAAATAACCAGTTTTTAATCAAACACCAATCTAGATGTTGCTGTGAAAGTGTTTTGTAGATGTGATTAACATTTAAATCAGTAGACTTTGAGTAAAACAGATAACGCCTCCATAATGTGAATGGGTCTCATACAACCAATTTAAGACCTTAAAAAAAAGAACTAATCCTCTGAGGGGGAAGGAATTTTGCCTCCAGAATGCTTTTGGGTTCAGCTGCAATATCAACTCTTCCCTGGGTCTCCAGTTTGTTATGCAGAATTTAGATTTGCCAGCCCACAACTATCAATACATGAAACAATGCCTTAAAATCAACTTCTCAGTCTCTCTCTGTCTCTCTCTGTCTCTCTCTCATATCTTTATTTATCTATCTATCTCTACACACACACACACACACACACACACACACACATACAATTAGTTCTGTTTCTCTGGAGAATCCTATTACAGACTTTGTTCCTGTTTAGGACTTCAGTCTTAAAATTGCAAGGACTTGGATTCTGCCAACGACCTGAATAAGCTTAGAAGGAGATTCTTCCCAAATTAAGCCTCCACATGAAAACATAAGCCAATTGAAAACTCAATTACAATCGAGATAATGAGCAGAGGACCCACCTAAACTATGCCCAGACTCCTGACCCACAGCAATTTAATAAATGTGTACATTCTTTTAAGGCTTTAATTTGTTATACAGCAGGAGAAAAACTAATGTACCACAAGATATCTTCCTGAAGAATTTATAAGAGAAAATAATAGAGAAAATGGTTATGAAACATAAACACTGGAAATCTTGACAATATAAAAAAATACAACCAACAATGCTAAGAACAGGAAATTAAGTCCTCCAATTACTCTCTTTAAGTTCACTTCAAAATGGAGGAGAAAGGATGAATAAGTAAAAATTTGCTAATTTTCTCATTTTCTTTTTACAGTATGCAGTTGAGAGATACTATTCATATTTTTTAGAATATGTTAGCATTAAGATGTATAGTGTTCAAACACAAGTATCACATGATATCACTTATATGTGGAATCCAAAAGAATGACACAAATGAACTTATTTGCAACACAGAAACAGACTCACAGACATAGAAAGTAAACATTGTTACCAAAGGGAAAAGGGAGGGCTGGATAAATTAGGAGTTTGGGATTAACAGCTACACACCACTATATATAAAGAAGATAAACAACAAAGACCTGCTGTATAACACAGGGAACTATATTCAATATCTTGTAATAACCGATAGTGGAAAATAATCTGAAAAAGAATATAAATACATATATGTATACACACATATATATAACTGAATCACTTTGCTATATACCTTAAGCTAACATAAGATTGTAAATCAACTATACTTCAATTTTAAAAAGTATAGTGTTAAATATTATATATAAAATAATAAATTTAACCACAAGAAGAACTGATACAGACCCTAAACCTTCCAAATTATCAACGTAAGAGTGCATGCACATATACACACACACACAAATGAAGAGAAGACAGATATGTGGCAAATTTTAAAAAGACAAAGAAAATACTAAAGCAGAAAGCATAAGGTCAATCAGAGAACAAAGATCAAATAAGTATATCAGATCTTACGCAGACGGAATAAACTTATCTTTAAAAAGGTAAAGACGTAAATATTGAGTCAAGACACAAAGTTCAACCAAATAGTATATACAAGAGATTCATCTAAATATGCAATGTTAAAGGATGAACAAATATACAACAAATTTAACTGAAAGAATGCTGGAGGAAAGATAATAGTTTAAGAAGAAAATTAAGATATAATCTGAATGACTAAAGATGAAAAAATTAGAATAAATGTATTAAATCTTGTTATCTTCTTGATCTCATGGTCTCCACCTTCAACTAGAATTCTGTTAACTAAATTAAGTCTCCTTGTATTGTGTATTTTAATTTCCTTCTCCACTACTTTCAAATATTTTGCCTAACATTTTTTAAATGCAAAAATTTCTTTCTCTGCACTGTTAAATTTCCTCATTTGTTTCCACCACTTTCTAAGAATTCAGTGATCTCTTAAAATGTCATATACCATTCCACTTGTGTTGCTTTCTAAAATCACTAAAAACTTCATGATTGTTGAATTTAATATTTTTTCACAAACCTCATGAATTTTGTAACATTTTACATTAACCACCTTTTGTTTCTTGAAACTGTCCTCTCTCAATTCATGACATATGATATTATACTTCTCTCTTTCTACTTCTCTGAACAGTCTTTTCATCTCTTTAACCGAAACTTGTTCTTCCTCTCACCCATTAATAATATCAGCAAATATCTAGTTCTTAGAATTCCGTTTAAAGTCTTCCCTCTAACTATAACATTAGATATCTATATATCAAGGAGAAAACTCCTTCCCAAGGATTGGATCCATGCTTTCAATGGTTTGCTTAAAAATCTCTAAATGGAATTCCCACCAATAACTAAAACACAAATTGTCTAAAAGAAGCTCAGAAGTCATCCTCACAGTAAGTTGTTGTACCTCTTTATAATAACCCTCTTTCTGACAACAACGCCACTGCTCCCCTGGATTCTCCAGGCTGAAAACCTAAGAGTCACTTTCAAATTACTGTCAGTTCCTTATGGTTCTAATTTATATATCTTTAATTCTTGCAAAACTAATAGTTCAGGTTCATGTTATTACTCTTATACTATGAAATAATCTTCTTACAGATCATTCTACTTTCTGCTTTTCTTTTTCTAATTGTATACTGGATTATCAGTTTTATTTTCAGAGATTACAGATTAATTAACTTAAGTGAATGAAAAGCTTAGATAGATTCCTTTGGCCTGTAAGTCCAACTACTTCATTCTAGCAATAAAGGCCTTTCCTTAATACAGGTCCAATATAATATTCATCTTAGCCTACACTGCTACATATTATCTATGAAACAAACTATAAATTTCAGTATCACCCAAACATACTCTATACTCCCACCTTCAAGAATTTTGCCTGATGTTCACCATGGGCAAATCCTCCTATAATCTCTACCTATTAAAACCATTTGAATACCTTAAGACCTCTCCACAGAATTTAATCTCTCCTTCCTTTGAATCTTTATAGCACTCTGCTTGTGATTCTCTCATGGCACTTAAAATACATTGGTTTTATTCAATTTAAGTCACACATTTAAAAATATTCAAAGAGCATCTATTATAAACCAGGCAATATGGTAAATATTAGATGTTGGGTATACAAGGGTCCCCACCCTCACAGAACCTTAATCTAATGTAGCAGAATATGGTTACTTGCACCTCACTTTTATCCCCACCCTACTGCTCATAGAGACTTAGAAATCATTAAAGGCAAGAAATTTAACTCTGAATTTTCCACAGTACCATCACAAGATAATGTCTACATTTAATACAGCAATTTGTTGAATTAAACTGAAAATATACCCTGTAGAAAGTGACAACCATTATTGTACAAAAGTATACATGGTTTAGGCTAAGAAATTAAAGGCCCTAGAAAACAAATTAGGTGCCTAAAAAACAAATAATTTCTCTCATGGGCATTTAATATTTTATGAGCTAAATGATTCTACTCAAAAAGTAAATAGTGAAATAATATCTACCCAAGGAAAAGGAAGTAGAAAAAGAATTTAGCAAAGACAAAAGAAAAATATACTGTCATTTAAGAAAGTCAACATTTTTTATAATGTTATGCTATTACTATCTAGACCTGGTAAACTAAGCATTCCCTAAAGCATTGCAAACTTAATGCCAAAGGATATCAAAAAGAGTGCCAAAATCCATTCCCCACCACAGAACAGACCTGTGACTGAGGAAGACATTGCTCAGCCTGGATCTACATTTTCCCAAATCCCCTGAATCTTGCGGTGGCCATGACTGGTTTTTCTCAATGAAATGCTGGTACAAATGATGTTTGCCACTTCCAAGTCTTAACATTGTGTTTATTAGGCAGCTTAGACTAGCCTAATTAATATACGAGGCATATGGCAATAATTATCTATATTAAAATTCATTTGGATATTGTTTGATATTCGAGTGGCAAATACAACTGTTTTTCCCAAAATAAACTAAAAAGTTATTTTTAAAATTTTATCACTATAGCACCAATTATGACATTTTCATAAGGAAAATACAATGCTGGAAAAGGTATAAATTTCAAATTTATATGTCATGTAGGAATCTATATTCAATTTTAGAACAAGTTTATATGGATGTAGAGAATGAACAAATTATTTAATCTTTTACCTACATTAACTTCCATTTTTAGTCCTTTAATAAAACAACTTAATAACAATAACCAACCTTTGATGAAAGTTCTCATGATTGTTTAATTGGCTAGGAAGGAAAATAGAGTAAGAAGTCGGAAGAGCATAGGTGCCAGAAAGAACCTTCATTTATCTAGAAAATACAGATAATTTAGCCTATAAAGAGCTACTGGGTATAAAATAAATTTAAATAGTATATCATGATATAGGCCATTCTTAAATTTCTTTCACCTTTATTTTTAAGATGTTAATACCTTGAAGATTATTCCTGGAAGCAATGACCACATGAATTTTTGTAGTGATAATATACTGAGTACATAATTACATATAATTTAAAATATATAGTTATATATAATTGTATAATTACAATTATAGAATTGCATAATTTGAAAATGCAAGTTTTCAAAAGATCAAATAGAATCATCCCAGTTGTTAAATCTTTTCTACAAATTAAACCGTTTTAAAATTTCTAAGTTTCAGAAGTGAATGATAATTGCTAAAAAAAAAAAGCAGATTTCAACAAAAAGTGATTGATAGTTACTACTATAAAATTACAATATCATCTTAAGAGTTTTATTGTATATATAACATAGTCTATTAATTCAGAAAACAAAGAATAACTGACTAAAGTACTATAGTAACCTGACTATAGTAATAGCTTGACATAAAGACCCTGATATTCTTTATGAACATTATTGCAAAAAAATTTTTTAATATTTGTAAAGACCTACTACCTGGAACAAATATTATAAATTTAGTATTTTCTGTTGTAACACCAACCTGTTCCAATTCTTCTATTTTAGCATCCTTGACTTGCAGAATTTCTAAAACTTTTCTGTCTTTTGCTTCAGATTTCTGTTTTTCTCTAGAAACAAAAAATATATATATTAAAATTTTATTAGTCATAATTTGTAGCCAATTCTTTAAATTTTCACATCCTGATAATGAGTATCACATTAAAATATAGAAAATTAAATTATCAGAAGTTGACAGCCCTTTCAGAATTCATCAGAAACCACATGGCAAGTGACAACAACTTACAACTGCTGACAACTAAGACAATTTCATACTAAAAAAAAGTTTAGTTTCTATATTTAGATGTATTACAAAACATATTAAAACACATTTGATCTTGATTATAACAGCCACTATATCATAAATTTAAAATAATTACTGAATATGTCAATATGCTCTTGTTAATGTAAACGCTTTATATATGCAATTATGTTAAGAATAAAATAGTTATCATTTTTAAAGTAAAAGCCTCAAAAGAGAGAAAACTAAAGACTTACTAATAACCAACATTAAATAAATGGGGGGGGACTTCCCTGGCGGTCCAGTGGTTAAGACTCTGCACTTCCAATGCAGTGCACACAGGTTCAATCCCTGGTCGGGTAACTAACATCCCACATGCCGTGGGGTGTGGCCAATAAATAAATAAATAAATGGGGGAGAAGTGTATTGGGTGTTCAGTTATATATATTTTTAAACTTTAAAAATAGGTAAAATAAATGAAATCTGTACCTAAATCACTCATGAATCACAAAGTATACAGGTAGGAAGAAAGAAAGAACCCTTATTTAAGAAAGAGTGAGATGAAGCAAAGGAGTTTAGAAGGCACAGGGGATATTAGAATTAAGAGACACCAATCATAAAAGCATACCACTGCTGGTGACCAAGATGGCAGAGTAGGAAGACCCTGAACTCACCTCCCTCCCTGGACAACATGAAAATTACAACTACTTATGAAGCAACTATTTATGAGAGTAAACTGAAGACTAGCAGAAAAGATACTCCACAAATAAAGACATGAAGAAACCACAATAAGATGGTTAGGAAGGGTGGAGACACAATATAGTCAGGATCCTCACTCCAGGATTGGTGGACCCCAACTGGGAGGATAATCACAATTTTAGAGGTCTTCTCCAAAGAGCAAGGGATCTGAGTGCCATGTCAAGCTCTCCAGCCCAGATATCCTACACCAAGATGATGATACCACAGGACATCTGGCTTTGAAAACCAGTGGGGCTCATGTTCAGGAGAGCTGGAAGCTACAGGAAACAGAGATTCCACCTTTAAAAAGCATGCACAAAATCTCACATAATCCAAGTTCCAGTGCAGAGGCAGCGGTATGAAAAGAGTCTGGATCAGATCCACTTGCTGGTCTTGGAGAGCCTCCTGGAGAGGCAAGAGGCAACTGAGACCCCCTGGGGGACAGAGATGCTGGTGGCAGCCATTCTGGGGGACTTGTTCTACTGCAATAACACCAGCACTGGCAAGTACCATTTTGGAATCCTCCCTCTACCCTACTAGCACCAGGGGACTTGGCACCCACCTGTGGGCTAGCACCAGCTGTAGATCACCCCAGGCTGCACAGACAGCTATGCAAGGACCCAGCCCCAGGCTCCCTTGGGCATACAGCCAATGACACAGAAAACCTACCTTTTTCTCCAGCAGGCCTACAGCCACTGCATGAGGCACAGCCTCACAGCCAGTTGGGCCAGGGGCCAGCTCTGCCTAACAACATATCCACAGTAGTTGGCCCCACCACAACAGAAGGGTACATGCTGCCAACATAAGGAGAACCCCTAGAGCACAAAGCTCTGGTGATGAGAGGGGAGTGTGCTACTGGACCCCATGGAGTGTCTCCTACATAAGGCTACTTCTCCAAATTGGGAAATGTAACTGACTGACCTAACATACAGAAATAAACATAGAGAATAGGGCAAAATGAGGAAACAGAAATATGTTCCAAACAAATAAATAACACAAAACCTCAGGAAAAAAAAAAGAACTAAACAAAGTGGAGATAAACAATCTCCCTGAAAAAGTGTTCAGTAATGATCAAAAACAGGTTCAATGAACTAGGGAGAAAACTGGATGAACACAGTGGAAATTCCAACAGGAGTTTAAAAATATAAAGAAAAACCAAACAAGAGCTGAAAAATACAATAACTGAAATAAAAGATACAGTAGAAGAAATCAACAGTAGATCAGATGATACAGAGGAAAGGATCAGCACCTGGAAGACAGAGTAGTAGAACTCTCCCAAGCAGAAAAGAAAAAAAGAATTTTTTAAAAGGAAAATAGTTTAAGAGACCTTTAGAACAACATCAAGCATACTGACATTTGCATATAGGGGTGGCAGAGGAGAAGAGAGAGACAAAGTAGCAGGGAACTTATTTGAAGAAATAATACCAGAAAAATTCCTTAACCTGGGGAATGAAACAGACATCCAAGGCCAGGAATCATAGAGACTCCCCAAAAAGATGAACCCAAAGAGGTCCACACCAAGACACATCATAATTAAAATGGCAAAAATTAAAATAAAAGACTCTTACAAGGAGCAAGAGAAAAGCAACCTGTTAAGTACATGGGAACTAACATAGGCTATCAGCTGACTTTTCAGCAGAAACTCTGCAGGCCAGAAGAGAGTTACACAATATATTCAAAGTGATGAAAGGAAAAAGTCTACAACCAAGAATACTCTACCTGGCAAGGCTATCATTCAGATTTGAAGGAAAGATAGAGTTTTACAGACAAGCAAAAGCTAGAAGAGTTCAGCACCACTAAAATGGCTTTTCAAGAAAAGTTAAAGGAACTTCCATAAGCAGAAAAAAAGGCCACAACTAGAAATATGAAAATTATGAAAGAAAAATCTCACTGGTGAAGATAAATATACAGTAAAGGTAGTACATCAGTCACTGATAAAGCTAGTAGGAAGGTTAAAAGACATAAATAGTAAAATCATCTATATCCATACTAAGTAATTATTATAATATGTAAAGGATACAAAAAGAAGTAAAACATGACATCAAAAACATTAAATGTGGGGATGGGTGGAGTAAAAATGTAGGGTTGTTAGACTGTATTGAACTTAAAGAGATCACCAACTTAAATTAATCACATATATATAGGTTGTTATATATGAACCTCATGGTAAACACAAATCAAAAACATATTCCAAATACACAAACAAAAAAGAGAAAGAAACCCAAACATAACATTAAAGATAGTCATCAAATCATAAGGGAAGAGACCAAACAAAAAAACAAGAAGAGAATGAACAAAAAAGACCTACAAAAACAATCCCCAAACAATTAACAAAATGGCAATAAATACATAGCTATTAAATAATTACTTTAAATGTAAATGGACTAAATGCTCCAATCAAAAGACAAATAGTGGCTGAATGGACACAAAATAAGTTCTATATCTATGCTGCCTACAAGACTCACTTCAGACGTAGATACAGACTAAAAGTGAGGGGATGGAGAAAGAAATTCCATTCAAATGAAAACAAAAACAAAGCTGGGGTAGCAATACTTATATCAGACAAAATAGACTTTAAAGACTGTAACAAGAGACAAGGAAGGAAATTACATAATGATCAAGGGATCAACCCAACAAGAAGATATAATAATTGTAAATATACATGCACAAAGCATAACAGCACCTAAATACATAAAGAAAATATTAAGAAACATAAAGGGAGAAACTGACAGTAACACAATAACAGTAGGGGATTTTAACACAGCACTAATATCAATGGACAGATCATATAGACAGAAATCAATAAAGAAACACTGGCCTTAAATGACATGTTAGACCAGATGTAATTAATCAATATATATAGAACATTCCATCCAAAACTGACTCATTAAGAAAAAAAGAGAAATGGCCCAAATAAATAAAATCAGAAATGGGAAAGGAGAAGTTAAGACCAGCACCGTAAAAATACAAAGGATCATAAAGGTTACTGTGGACAATTATATGCCAATAAAATGGACAACCTAAAAGAAGGAGACAAATTCCCAGAAATATACAGACTCCTAAGACAATCAGGAAGAAACAGAAAACATAAACAGACCAATTAACAGTAATGGAATTCAATCAGTAATCAAAAGACTCCCCACAAACAAAAGTCCAGGCCCAGGCAGCTTTACAGGTGGATTCTACCAAATATTTAAAGCAGAGTTAACACATAGGCTTCTCAAACTATTCCAAAAAACTGCAGAGGGAGGAATGCTTCCAAACTCATTCCACAAGGCCAGGATCACCCTGATACCAAAACCAGACAAAGACAAAAAAAGAAAATTAGAGGATTTTTTGTTGAAAATCCTCAACAAAATATTAGCAAACCAAATTCAACAATACATTAAAAGGATCACAGACCATGATCAAGTGGGATTTATCCCAGGGATGCAAGGATGGTTCAATACCCAAAAATCGATGTGATACACCACCTTAACAAACTGAAGAATAAAAATCATATGATCATCTCAGTAGATGCAGAAAAAGCTTTTGACAAAATGCAACACCTATTTACAATAAAAACTCTCCAGAATGCGGAAATAGAGGAAACTTACCTCAACATAGTAAAGGCCATATATGACAAACCCACAGCCAACATAATACTCAAAGGTAAAGAGTTGAAAGCATTTCCTCTAAGACCAGAAACAAGACAAGGATGCCTACTCTCAGCACTTCATTCAAAATAGTATTAGAATTCTTAGCCACAGCAATCAGACTAGAAAAATAAATAAATAAAACAAATCCAAATTGGAAAGGAAAAAGTAAAACTGCCACTGTTTGCAGATGGCATGATACTATAGAAAATCCTAAAGAAGCTACAAAAAAAACTTAGAACAAATAAATGAATTCAATAAAGTTACAGGATACAAAATCAACATACAGAAATCAGTTGTATTTCTATACACTAACAAGTAACTATCAGAAAGGGAAATTAAGAAAAAAATCCCATTTACAATTGCATCAAAAAGAATAAAATACCTAGGAATAAATCTAACTAAAGAGGTAGAAAACTCATACTAGGAAAACTATAAGACACTGATGAAAGAAATTTAAGGTGACCCAAATAGATGAAAAGATATACCACCATGTTCTTGGATTGGAAGAATCAATGTCGTTAAAACGACCATACTACCCAAGGCAATCTACAATGTAATACCTATCAAAATACCAATGGCACTTTTCACAAAACTAGAACAAATAATTCTACAATTTGTATGGAAACACAAAACAACCCTGAATAGCCATAGCAATCTAGAGAAAGAAGAACAAAGCTGAAGGTATCACACTCTCTGATTTCAAACCATAATACAAAGCTAGAGTAATCAAAACAGTATGGTACTGGCACAAAAACAGACACATAGACCAATGGAACAGAATAGAACCCAAAAGTAAACCCACGTTTATGTGGTCAATTAATCTATAACAAATGAGGAAAGAATATGCAATGGGGAAAAGTCAACCTCTTCAATAAATGGTATTGGAAAAACTGGACAGCTACATGCAAAAAAAAAAAGAAAAAAAAATCTAACTGGACCACTTTAGCACACCGTAAAAAAAAATCTCAAAATGGATTAAAGACTTAAATAAAAGACCTGAAACCATAAAACTGCTAGAAGAAAACCTAGGCACTATGTTCTCTGACATCAGTCACAGCATATTTTTTTGGATCTGCCTCCTCAGGCAAGGCAAACAAAAGCAAAATTAAAAAATGGGACTACATCAAACTCAAACACTTTTGCACAATGAAGGAAACAATCAACAAAACAAAAAGGAAGCATACTAAATAGAAGAAGATATTTACAAACAGTATATCTGATGATAAGGGGTTAATATCCAAAATATACAAAGAATTCATACAACTGAACACCAGAAAGAAAAAAACAAAAAAAAATGATAAAAAATAGGCAGATGACCTGAATAGACATTTTTCTAAGAAGACATGTAGGTGGCTAACAGACACATGAAAAGATGCTCAACATTGCTAATCACAAGGTAAATGCAAATTAAAACCACAATGACGTACCACCTCACACCTGTCAGAATGGCAATCATCAAAAAGACAACAAATAGCAAGTATTGGTGAGGATGTGCACTGCTGGTGGGGATGTAAACTGGTGCAGCCACTATGAAAAACAGGATGGAGGTTCCTCAAAAAATTAAAAAAGTTTAAAATAGAACTGCCATAATGATCCAGCAATTTCACTTCTGGGTATTTACCCAAAGAAAACAAAAACACTAGTTCAAAAAGGTATAAGCATACTAATGATCATTGTAGCATTATTTACAATAGCCAAGGTATGGAAGCAACCTAAGTGCCCATCAGTAGATGAATGGATAAAGATGTGGTATATATACACAATGGCATATTTCTTAGGTATAATAAAATGAAACCTTGCCATTTGCAACAACATGAATGGATCTAGGAGGACTTATACTAAATGAAATAAGTCAGACAGAGAAAGACAAATACCATATGAATTCACTTATATGTGACATCTGAAAAACAGAAGGAAAAAAAAAACACAAACAGAACAAGACAGAAGAAGACTCATAGATACAGGGAATAAATGGGTAGTTGCCAGAGAAGGAGAGGGAGGCAAATAGGTGAATTGGATTAAGAGGTACAAACCTCCAGTTATAAAATAAATAAACCACAGGGATGCAACATACAGGATAAAGAATAGGGTAAATAAGAGTGTAATAATTTTGCATGGGGACAGTTGATTACTAGACTTATCATGATCATCCCATAATGTATATAAATGTTAAATCATGATGTAGTCCACTTGAAACTAATATAATATTATCTGTCAAGTATATTTCAATTAAAAAAACAAAAAAAGCACACCACTAAAGGAGACAGATGCAGATGGCATAATAATACATTAAAAATTTTTAAATTAGACTTCCAATAAGTTAGCATAGTAAGTTCACACTTTGAGGCTCTTCTATATTCTCTAAATTACAGTATTAATAGAAAAACATAAAGCACAAAAAATTAAGGAGACACAGTCACACCTAAGGATCACAAACTAAACAGAAGTACAATGCTATGAATGGGGATGAAGCTGCTGTCTGCTGTCCAGATCCAGATGCAGGCTAAGGTGGAAAGGAGGCTGGCTCCTAGAGACAACAGGGAATAAACATGTCCTGCTCAATAAGTAGAAGCATAGCCAGGCCCATTGTTTTAAACCAGAGACTGGGGTGGAATTCCCATCACCTGAAAGAAGGCTGAAAAAACTTCTGCCCATTCTTGCCTGGAATTAAGGCTTACATGAAAGTCTATAAAGGCAAAAGTTTATAGATACAGCATCCAATCACAGGCTGAGCCAAAGCACCCCACAGCTCATGTACTAAGTATAGTAAATCCTCTGTTGTACTGTTGGCTAAGAGCCCCAAACTACCAATATAAAACCTATTTCAGGATGGGGGGTTGCAGTGAGGGTGACAATTTAGTGACAATAACAAAATTTCTAGAGAAAAAAGCATTAGAAAAGGAGGAGTAGTGGGGAAAGAGGATGAGAACCATAACAGCAACCCTCTCACACAAGATGGGACCACAGACAAAAAATCCAAAACACATTAAGAAAAAACATGCTCTACACACAAACACAAAACATGCACACACTAATGCAATAATGTGAAGCAATCATTCTAGACAAAATGAAAACATTAGAACACTCTGAAAAAGATTTTTAAATAAGTATCTTTAAAGACATAAAATAATGATTAGAATTATAAACAAAAACATGAAATAAAACAAAAACAAGTAGATCTAAACAATCTGTTAGAAACCTTGAAAATACGGGACTTCCCTGGTGGCGCAGTGGTTAAGAATCTGCCTGCCAATGCAGGGGACACGGGTTCGAGTCCTAGTCCGGGAAGATCCCACATGCCACAGAGCAACTAAGCTTGTGCACCACAACTACTGAGCCTGTGCTCTAGAGCCCACAAGCCACAACTACTGAGTCTGTGTGCCACAACTACTGAGCCTGCGTGCCACAACTACTGAAGCACACGTGCCTAGAGCCCGTACTCCGCAACAAGAGAAGCCACCGCAACGAGACGCCAGTGTACCACAATGAAGAGTAGCCCCAGCTCGCCACAACTAGAGAAAGCCCTCAACAACGAAGACCCAACGCAGCCAAAAATAAAATGAATAAATTTTTTAAAAATAGAACTTCATTAAAAAAAAAAAACTTTGAGGGCTTCCCTGGTGGCGCAGTGGTTGAGAGTCTGCCTGCCGATGCAGGGGACACGGGTTCGTGCCCCGGTCCGGGAAGATCCCACATGTCGCGGAGCGGCTAGGCCCGTGAGCCATGGCCGCTGAGCCTGTGCGTCCGGAGCCTGTGCTCCACAACGGGAGAGGCCACAACAGTGAGAGGCCCGCGTACCACAAAAAAAAAAAAAAAAAAAAAAAAACAACTTTGAAAATAAAAATTATGATCAACGAATCAAAAAACAATTAAATGGGTTAAGCTCAAAATAGACACAAGAAGAGAATTAGTGAAAAGGAGGATAGTAATGAGGGATTTATCCAGAATACTGCATAGAAAAACAATGAGATGAAAAATATGAAGCCACAGTTAAGACATGTAGGTTTTAACTGGGATACTCCAAGATATGCCTAAAGAGTTTTAGAAGTAGATAATAGTGGGATGAAAGATAAAGCAATATTTTTAGGAGATAATTGCTGAGAATGTTACAGAAATAGAGTTCTCGGACTAAAAGAGTACCTAACAAAATAAACACCAACCCCAAAATCCATATCTACATTCCATCAGAATTTACTGAGCACTCATTATATGACAGGCACTCTCTTAGGGACCAGGGATACTGCAGTGAACAAAATAAACCAAGTGGTTGCCTTCATGGAATTAACATTCTAGTTTATGGATATTGAAAATAAATGATAAATAAGTGAATACATAATATGTTAATTGGCTATAAGTATAATAAGGACAGTGAACTAGGGTAACAGAGAAAGAGATGCTTAGCTTTAGAAAACTGGGGAGTAAAAGGAAGGTTGCATGTTGCTACTGAATAATTAACAAATAACTGTCCTTAAAGGTGGTATTTGGGTAGAGACTTAAAGGAAGGAAGTGAGAGACATGGAGCTCTCACAGAAGAGTCTTCCAAGCCACGGGACCTGTAACAAGTGCAAAGCACTGAGGCAAGAGCATAACTCAAAGAAAAGCAAACTTACACTGACTCTAGTCCCTCATGCAAGCGCATGCCCTACAGATAGCAGCTTGCAGAGTCACAAGTAAATTTAAGTCCCTGATATGACTTCCCCAATAGCCCTTGATCAGTAGTGTCCCCTGCCTTCCAATGCCTTTCCCTTATGTGCCCCTTAGATAAGACACCCTGTGGGGCTTACCTGAAAGTACTCCACCCATAAACTTTAATAAAGGCATGTACCCCAGGTCTGTCCTTCTCTGTCTGCACTCTGCCTTGATCTCCCCGTGTTGTCCCTTGAAGCATGCCAAGTACTTCCTCCAGGACCTCTGAGTAATAAATTTTTCTATTTCAATTTCTCTTCTGGTCTGTTGTTGAACCATGGCTCACCATCCACAACCCTGTGCTCTACTTAACAAGTATTAATTTAACAAATTTATAACAGCTACCAGCTGAGAGTGAGAATGAGAAACAAAGTGTTAGAAGTTGGGAATTCCCTGGTGGTCCGATGGTTAGGACTCGGCACTCTCACTGCTGAGGCCGTGAGTTCAATCCCTAGTTGGGGAACTAAAATCCCATAAGCCATATGGTGTGGCCGAAAACATTTTTTTTTAAAGATTAAAAAAGAAGTTGACAAGTGAGTAAGCATAAAATAGTCTTCTAGGATACTGGGATAGTAAGTGAGCCAGAAAACCAAAAAAAAAAAAAAACAGGACGACTACCAGGCAGTACTAAGCACTGAGGTTAATGGTCATAAATTTACATAAGACCAGTCATCATGGTTCAAAGTTTTTCTCTAGCCATGGTCAGCCCTCTGGATGTAGGCACACAGTAGATGGAGAGTTGGAATAAACAACGTTTGAAATTCCACAAACATGTTATGTCTACTAATTTTACTGTTTGTACTTTATCCTGCTTTATTCTTTTATTTCCTCTTTACCAAGCATTATCAGCACATTTAATGCATGATCACAATCCACTGTCTTCAACCAGGCTTTCTTTTTATTTGTTTCTTTTATTAACAGTGAAACTAAACATACTTTCAGAAATTAAAATGCCTTTTCCCCCCTAATTTGCCATTGCCTGTCAATGTATCTACTATTTTATATCTTACTATTTTTACTGATCTATAAAACTATTTTATATATTAAAATACATATTTTTTATCACTTGTTACTAACATACAATTTCAAAATATCACTTGAAGTTTTAATTTACCATTATAAAATCATAACTATTGAAAAAGAATACTACATCCATTTAAGGTACAGTTGACCCATGAACAAGGCAAGTTTGAACTGCATATCTACTTATCTGCGGATGTTTGTCAATAGTAACCACTACAGTACTATAGGGTCCATGGTTGGTTGAATCTGTGGATGCAGAGATACCAAGAATATGGAGGCCAACTATAAATTATACAGGGATTAACCCCTGGTTGCTCAAGGGTCAACTGTATATGGATCAGGAGAAAAATAACTTCAAATCCCAAAGGGTAGGGCATGACTGGGTTTAGCCAAGGACAAAGACCCAGGTTGAGACAGCCAAGATATTAATTCCAGTCAGAAACTTCCTCTGTAAATTCCTTCCTGAATATACATGAATCTATTTTTAACTTCCCAGGAATTAGTTTAATTTACGAGGATAAAGTCTTTCTAATCCACTCTTTTGTAACAAGCCTAAAAAATACCAACTCTTGTCAAAATAAATTCTGGTGGTCCTTTTAAATGAGATAAGGATAAAATTAGACTATAGGCCACAAACCCCAAACAAAAGCATTATTACAGCTTCCAAATTAGCTTGGTACCAGAGCAATTATCTCCTACGATGCAAGTATGTACACACCTCATACTCTAATCCAGTGCTACTCAGTGTGGGTCATGAAAGAAATAGCATCAGCATCACCTAGGAACTTGTTAGAAATGCACCATCTTCCTCCCACCCTGAAGGTAGAAACTCCAAGGGTACAGCCCAGCAATCTGTGCTTAACAATAAGGTGCTATGGACTGAAAGTTTCATACCCATATGTTGAAGCCTTAATCCCCAATGTGAGGGTATCTGGAGGTAGGGCCTTTGGAAGGTCATGAGGGTAAGGCCCTCATGAATAGGATTAGTGACAGAGAGATTAGAGAGAAAGATGATCTCTCTCTCCATCATGTGAGGATGCTTCAAGAAGGCAGCTGTCTACAAGAGAGCTCTCACAAGGAATGGAGTTGGCAGGCAACTGGATATAGGACTTCCTAGCCTCCAGAACTATGAGAAATAAATGTTTGTTGTTTAAGCCACCCAGTCTATGGTATTCTGTTATAGCAGCCCGAACTAAGACACAAAGCCTCAAAAAATTCTGATACATACTAAAGTCTGAGAGTCACTGAAATAACAATAACTGACACATTTCTCAATAGATTAAGGTAAATAATATAATACTGAAAGTATAGGTCATAAATGAAATATGAATCTTCATATAAAATATAAACTTCAAAAATACACCTCAATGATATATTTTATAACAAAAAATTCCAAAATTCACTACTATGTTATAGTTTTGAAGTTGAAAAAAAATCACAATTCAAACTCTATATAGAGATTTGTTCAGCAGCTCCTCCTGGTGGTATGGAATATCTAATATTTTCTTAACAGAAAAATGCCCCCAAGAGAAAACAATGCTACAATATGAATACACTATTTTTTACTTGGAATAACACAATGAAAAAAATTGCTTTGAGTTTAAAAATCACCAACCTATCTGGTCAATTCAATTAATGTATAGTCTATGTATTTACAAGACATTAAAAAAAGGTTCCTAAAAATAAAGACACTGTCAAGAAGTTGATGATGATCAATGACTGAGAAAAACTCCTGTTTAGCTAATTAGAACCACTGATGTGCAATAATGATGTGAGCTAAGAATATCTGCAGACTTCTTTAGGATGAAAAATGAAGTGAAGAGAGGCTGTCAAATTTGTACAAGTTTAAAGCTCCAATCACTTTTCCCAAGAGTACCACCCATTTAAGCATTTAACATTGCTGTACTTAGCCACATGAATTACCATGCTAACTTTCTGCCATTTTTCTAGACTCAAAAATCTGAGAAATTATTCTAAATCATTAAGAAAATTTTATTGTGTTATAGACCATGCCATATATTACACAATATGACAGGATCATACTTTCTGGGTTTGAGCCCATTTTTAATGAGATGTCAAAAATGAAATATTAGAGTCTAAAAGAAACATTTAACCATAAATGAGGCAATGATATTGGTCTGAATCAGAAAACAAAGAAAATAAAAAAGCAAAACTTACTGAAGTTGATTATTCTTAATTAACAGTAATGCACAAAATAAACATTGTACTAACATTTTCTTTCATTTAAGAACAGAATCTATTAAAATGTACATTTTATTCTTATTAACGGCTTTCCATTTAAATACATTCTCAATTTCTACTATGCGTTAGGACTCTAGAACAGTAACACTTACAAAAATGGAAGTTTAGGGAAATGAGAATTATACCATTACAAATTATTTATTCTTTTATCCACAAAATGTTTTATAACTATTTTCCTATTTTGAGTATGTATAATAAATTACTAGAATGGTATCTATGAATAATGTAATAAGAAAACTCAAAAAAGAGAAAAACCTGAAAACTTAACACAAATATTTTTCAAACATTTATTCCACAGTAAAAACAGCTATAGAAAAATCTCTTAATATTCTGAATGAAAATACATTACTAAGTCAACAGATCCTAATACACATAAAACCTCTGGTATAAAATATTTTAAAGGTTCAAGTATACTTGAAACATCTATTTTGGTCTTAAGATCACAACTTAATATTTATTACATAATCCAGAATGTCTAACTACTGTATTTTGTTTTTCAATATAAAATATATATTTAAACTACAGGTGAAAGCCAAAACCTGTGCTAGAAGAGTCAGCCTGAGACATGAAAAATTATTCTTTTTTTCCCTGTTCAATCAGGTAGCTCCAAATTAGAACAAAGAAGAGAATTAGGCTACAACATCTGAATCTGAAAAATTATGGAGTACTGATGAACTCTTTAAACAAAGAAGTGATAACTTAATAGAACATAACAGTTTAGATTTGATACATGACTAAATAATATACCATTGTTTCAGATATCCTTATTCATTTAACATCATTTCTAAGTACACAAAGTTGAAACTCAAAATCTTTTCTATTTTATAGTTAGAAATTAAATGACTCTATTTAGTTCCTGATTTTCCTGTTCCTTTTTTTTTAACCGCATGTCCAGTTACTTCTGCATATACTCAACATTTATTATCTAAAAAATCCATAAAAGAATTGGAAAAGATTGTGTATTATATGTCTTTAGTAATTGTGTAAATATTTTTTACCCAGAATTGAAAAGTCTCTTACAGTGTTCAAAAATGTCAGCACTTCAGAACAGACTGTTTTAACATCTGCACATCACCAGGGTTGCCCCCAAGGATTTTTAAATGATGCCTGCCTGTGCTGAATAAAGTGCTAACTTGCACCTTGCATTTCAAACTGTGTCCTGAGCAGCCATCCAGTTGGTACAACACCAGCTGAATTCCCACAGGCCACTGTTCACTCAGGCTTGACTGCAATTATCATGTCAATATTTTGTGCTCCGATATGCAGATATGCACACATGAAAGTTGCATAATACCTCCTTCTCCATGGAATGTTGACTTATGTTCAATGTTCTGGGAATTTTTAATGAAAGCAGACATAAACTTTCATCAAATGAAGACAATCACAATTATTTTCTCTTAAAATCAAAAATTATATTTCTGTGTCACCTTCTGCCATGCATACAAAGGCTAATTTTTTAAAGTAATTATGCTTTACTACAATTTCACAATTCTTTAATTTAAAGGTCTTCGTAAAAGTTAAAAGACTATCTGTCAAGCTTCCTGCATGTATAGTAAGAGTTCAAATGTGTTTCTTCGTACTTTATTGCATGTTCTTTCACCTTAAACAGTAGAGTGGCTCCAATTAAACACCTTTCTGTTAGTCCCTTTGACCATCTTGCCAGTCATCCACATCGCTGCCTAGGCATTCGTGGCTGTTGCAACAGGAAAAGTGCTCAGCAAAAATATATTTATGCTCTGTGTGGAGCTGCCTAGCAGCACTGCTGCCAGATGGAAGAACTCTGGCAGCTATACTTCTGTGGTCTCCAACCAGCCATGCTACCACCATGCTCCAAAATGCAACCCTTTTGCAGGCTGTGTTAGCTTAATACACATGGGACAGTGTACAACTATACAGCAGCTGTGCAACCCATGTGTTTAGGAGTGGAATGGAACAGGAGGGAGGTTTTCCCAGTCATGAGAGTATATAATATAACCTTATAACAACAGCCTGCTTATTAAGCACCTAAACTTTAACTATAAACATAAATATGAGATAATCTCTCATCCTCTGTGAGGTTAAATCCTTAAACAATAGTATTTCAAGGATATAACATGCATACCTAAATAAACATGCAATAAATACTAAAAATCATCTTACTTTTTAAATTCCTTTTATGGTTACCATTTTTCAGGACTGAGTTTTCATTTCAAGAAATAAAGAAAAAGAGAGAGAGAAAGAATCCTTGAAAATAGAAGAGCAAAAGAAAACAAGTATTGAGAAGCCTATCACATTATAAGTATAGAATGTTAAAAGGAAAGCAAAACGTGTTTTCAAGATTTATACAAAGATAAGGTGTTTGGATGTAAAAACAACTAGGAAAATAAAGCAATTTCTGTATAGGTTTCATGTGAAAATATAAATTAAAAAGTAAAAAGTATTAATTTTGGTAAAATCTAAACATCTTCAATTTGAGATTTAGATACATTTTTGAGTTTGAGTATTCAAGTACAATATACACTATTTTAAGAAGTAAAAGATTTAATATTAAAGAATTATTAAACATCAAAAAGGAGTTACTTTTGGAAACCTATTATTTACAAGATGCTAACTGGCTTTTCTCAAGACTCTCCAAAAACAAACATAAAACGTATTTACACTATAACATGAGATGATGAATATGATGATTATAATTACTATACATTGATTAACTCAAAACAACTCATTATTCTCATTTCACAAAAAGAAAACTAAAGCAAATAAAATTATTTTGCCTCAATTCATACAACAAGCAAGTGGTGGAGCCAAGGTTCCAAACCAAATGGCCCTGTTTACATAGATGTGTTCTTTTTGTTTTTTCTTTTTTTTTGTGGTACGCGGGCCTCTCACTGTTGTGGCCTCTCCCGCTGCAGAGCACAGGCTCCGGACACACAGGCTCAGCGGCCATGGCTCACGGGCCTAGGCACTCCGCGGCATGTGGGATCTTCCCGGACCGGGGCACGAACCCGCATCCCCTGCATCGGCAGGCGGACTCTCAACCACTGCGCCACCAGGGAAGCCCAATAGCTGTGTTCTTAACCAAGAATCATGAAAAATAATTTCTTTACAGATATGAGTTCAATATTAAACAAGTTTCAATGAAAGATGTGTAAACTTTTCTCTAACAGTTTTTACACCTGTTAAATATTGACTCAGATTTTTTTACGCATAAAGATAAAAATATTCACCTTCTAGTTTAGAGTGTCTTCTGGAATGTCAGAATTGCCTGTGAAGCTGTTTTAAAATGCAGATACCCCAATCTCATCATAAACCTTGATAAATCACAATCTCATAGAGGTCATGAGTAAATTACAGCTCAGAAACCTCTTAAAACAAATGCATCTACAACTCAGTAAAGACAATATTGATATAAATGCCTTTTCTCTATCTATTATAACTCCTCAATGATTAAAATTAAATATGACATTCCTTACACATCCCTGATCAAAGTTTTGACCACTTGAGAGAACTTTTTAAGTATCGATGCCAATTTTGAGTACCTACTACAGGACAAGATTTTAACTAGATGCTTTTCCAATCCCTCAACAAACTCTTTTTAAAATCCTTTTAACAGATGTGGAAACTGAGGCCTAAAGAATTTAAGTACGGAAGGCATGGAAATATTTGCAATTTAAACTCTAATCTGTATGACTTCTAAGTCTGTGCTCTCAACCATCTGTTAGGGACTGGAAGTTTGTGTGCCCCCAAACTTCATATGTTGAAATGTAATCCCCAATAATGATGGTATCTGGAGGTGTGGAACTGGGAAGTAATTAAGTTATAAGAGTAGAGTCCTCATGAATGGGATTGGTGCCCTCACAGGGCAATGAAGAGACCAGAGCTCTCCTTGCCACATGAGGATATAAGAAGTTGGCACCCTGCAACCCAAAAAAGGACTCTCACCAGAATTTGACCATGTTAGTGCCCTGACCTTGTGCTTCCAGTCTTCAGAAAGTGAGAAATAAATATATGTTGTGTAAGCCACCCAGTTTATGGTATTTTATTAAAACAGCCTGAGCTGAGAGACCATCTTTACCGACTGTCGATTTGAAAATTCCTGACGTTAAAATTTAAACAGATTTCCAGAAGTTCTGATTTTATATAAATCTTTAATAGATTCATGGGTGAATCTATTCATGGGTGAATCACTCACAATTCATGGGTGAAAAACAAATCTTTAATCACAGAAAAAGTAATCTTTTAATTTAACAAGCATGACAAAACAAACAAGATGTTGAGACAGAATAAATGCAGGAAAGAGAGCTTGTTTAGTTAATAAAGGAGGTCAGGGAAGATATCTCTAAAATAATTATTACATGTTTTACCACAACCAGGTTCCTGAGAAACACTGTTTTTTCTTCCCCTGACCTCTCTCCCCTCACATAATAAGCAGAATGCTGAGCGCATATTAGGCATTTAGGTAATAATTCTGAATTAAATAAAAAGTATTTATAAGCACCATTAGGTACACAAACTATACCACAATCTATATAAATCTAGAACTTAAAAACTCATAAAAAATACAGAAATTTCAAGACTAAAGACAATAAAAACATACATATAAATTGAATGCTTTGGTATTTTGTGCTGAGATGAAAGTATATTTTAAAAGGAAGAAACAATAGTCTTCATTAAGAAGCAAAGGATACAAGGAAAATGTCATACTGCTGGCCCAATAAACCAAGTATCTTTCATTTCTAGCAATACTATAGTTCAAAATTATGATTAGGCATGGTTATACTCTCCCCCCAAATCGTTAGTATGACCTCTGCAACAGATCTACCTTCTAGTAGTTACTCGTTAAAATCCAATTCCTTGAATTCAACATGAAACATATTCAAATTTTAATCCTGAATTTAAGATTCCTAATTTAATCTTAAATGAAATAAAATATGACTAAGTAATATATTTGTTTTATTTCTTAAAGTTTAAAGGCATTGTGGTTGGCTCCTTTTCCCTGAACTAATCTACTTATAAAAGACTTTAAAGTCTAGGATCTTAAAATAAATTTAGATCACATTCACTTGTTTTCTTTTTTCCTAAGCGACAACATTTTCTTTGTTAACACTCAGGTGAAAGCTAATTCTCTCTTTGGGGAGTAGTTAAAAACGGAAATTCTGGAACCATACTGCCTGATTTCAAACTTTGATTCCACCACTCATTACCTCTATAAGCTTGGGCAAATTACTTAACCTCTCTGTGGTTCATTTCCTTGATCTATATAATGAGAATAATAATAGAGTCTATCTCATAGGACTATTGTAGGAATTTAGTCAATACATGGAAAGCACTAATAACTGTGTGTGGCCTACTCGATAAACATACACTATTAACATTATGTTTGTTCTATGATGTATTAAACTACAAACACATGTAACTGAAAATATATACTTATCATAATAGTACACAAAAATAATACTTTCCACATAGTTCAAAATATACTTCCTTATAAATACATCATTTAAAAAAAATCATTTGAATCATAGTACAGTTCAGTTCAGTGGGAAGTTACCTTTAAGGATTACCCAGGAATATCCTTTGTCTATTACAAGACAATAATTGACACTATGAAACCCAATAACAGCATCAATAGTTTTAATTATTTTCTCTTAAACCTCCCTGTAATAAAATTCATATTTTTCTTTTCTATTTATTCACACTAGCTTATATAGTAATAATGTACCTCATTTTAATCCCATTTATTCTCATGTTTTAATATTTTATTTATTCACGAGTTCTCTTTGTATTCCAGGTTTTTGTAAACAAAACCAACGTATTCAATCATTTTTCTATGAAGTCTCTGCTGTAAATACTTTTCCACCAAGGAAAAATGCCAAAAACACTATTCCTTTATTTCACCATTATTAAGTCACTTTCTTAAGAAACTTTGCTAATCACAAAAGATCACAAAGGATTCTAAATTTTGAAATAGAAAAATCAGTTAGGAACTAATCATGCTGGAATTCCATACAAAACAGAAATAAACATTAGACAAGGGACTCCCCTGGTAGCGCAGTGGTTAACAATCTGCCTGCCAATTCAGGGGACGTGGGTTTGATCCCTAGTCCAGGAAGAATCCACATGCCACAGAGCAACTAAGCCCGTGTGCCACAACTACTGAGCCTGCACTCTAGAGCCTGCGAGCCACAACTACCGAAGCCCTCACACTTAGAGCCCGTGCTCTGCAACAAGAGAAGCCACCACAATGAGAAGACTGCGCACTGCAACGAAGAGTAGCCCCCGCTCACTGTAAGTAGAGAAATCCCATGCACAGCAACGAAGACCCAATGCAGCCAAAACTAAATAAATAAATAATTTTTTTTTTTAATTAGAAGAGAATGATTTAATTCTAGCACACAGAATGTGTGCCAAGGCTCCCAGGGGTGCTGTAGCAAACACACAGGGGCTCTTTTGGATATTTTAAACAGGGGAAACACAGCAGTACTTAACATCTGTTGGACACTGCACCAACTACTAGCTAAAGTAAGTTCAGAGTTTCAATATCACATTGTACTACATTCCTTTCATGGAGTCATGTCCTTATGAAGTTGAGTTTTTGACAACTGCTGTGATAAAAATCAAGGTGAGAACAAAAAGCATAGTGAAACAAGAAATGAGGGTGGTAGTGTCCAATCTGAACCCGAGGTTTGAGAAATCTGTCTAGTACCCAACAGTCTCACACATCCTGTAACAAATAATAATGGCTATTAAAGAATTAAGTTAAAACATTATTTTTAATCTATATGTATATTTTTGATGATTATTAAATTGTTAGCACATACATACTTGGTTGATAGAACTCTCAGGTACTTGTCCTTAAATTGAAGTGCCATGAAAATATTACTGAGATAATTAGGGCACTATGAACTGAGACAATTTGGGAACCTAGGAGTTAATATCTAAAGAAAGCAAATTTATTATTTAAATGACTAAAGATTACAATCTGTGAATAGTTATTAATTACAACACTTACAGTAACAGAAATCTTTACTAAAACGTCTCAACTTCCGGTAGTAGTTCTTAATTCCTATAATTACAATTCTACTCAGTCTCAGTCAACTTTAATCTCACCTTATCCTATACTATCCTAAGCATTTCAGCAGGCTCTTACATTCCTCTTCAAGTCTATAACTGAAGGAGTGTTAAGAATATAACAACTCAAGTAATAAAAAGTAAGTCGTATACCCTCAAGGTTAAATATAGTTGTTTTAGCACAAATTTTTAACCACTAATAATTTCCAGGTACAGACATCATTATTTACATCAGTCAATCAACTTTATTGTAAGAGGGCTATCTGAAACTCTAAATACAACAATAAAATTTGTTGAATTTTTTTATATCTGGTACTTTAGTGGAAAATCTAACTTGCAATGTGAATAAAATTAAGCTAATCAGATTTTTTAAAAACCTCCTTTCTTGGCATAATTTCAATTGTATATTAAGTTACTATCTGTTCACAATGCATTATGTATTTTAAATTGTCTGAATTTTTTGGGTCATTCCTCAGCATATAAAGCTGAGTTAAATTTTGCTTCCAACCATAGAGAGATACAGACACCAAAATTACCCTGCTGCCTTAAAAAACTTAAAAACTGTACAAAACATACAGAATATTTTCAGACACTGGACACAGATAGCAAAGGACAATGATCCCTTAAGGAAGGAAACTAATGAGGTAAGCTTATGATTGCTGCAGGTCACTATCTAAAAGCAGTTTCCAAGCTACAGTGAAGGAAGGGAAACCCAAACAGAGCTCAGGGTCTCATTAAGTGGAGTAGACATAGACTGGTGTTCAGGAAAGCCAAGGTACATAGAATTTGTGAGGCAAAATACTGGAGGATAGAGCTACACTGAGAGGATGGCAGAGGGCACTTGTTTGAAAACTGATCTGTCCATGACTGAGAGGAAAGTACTCCAAGCAAGGGAGAGAATTACTGGAAAGCAATAAACAATTTCTAGAGGTGACAGAGGACTAAAAATAGTTCATGTTACCATCAGTTGGAGAGGAAAGATGTTGTAATCTACAGGAGATAAGACAGAGTTCCCACAAGGGCCATGTCTTAATAGTGGAACTAAATTCACCTTACACGGGAAGAAATGCTTCCCTGTATCTATGCTAACAATGTCTCAAAAAGATCAAACTGAACTACAAGTAACTGCATTCAAGAAAAAGTCCAATATTTTTAAAGGAATACAAGAATCATCAAACACACATAAAATTCACACTATCCAGAATCCAATCAAAAATCACCAGGCATGCAAATGAGAAATATATGATCCATAATGTAGAGAAATATCAATGACTCATATAATGAAATCAGGAAATTCAAGGACCTTAAATGCCTATTATAAATATTAAAAATATACTCAAGATTTTAAAGAAAAACATGACTATAACAAACAAATGGAATATGTAAAAAATGTAAGAACTTCTAGAGGTGAAAAATTTAGTAACTGAAATGAAAAACACATTAGAAGGGATTAACAGGAGATTAGATACTGCATAGGAAAATATCATAAAACTTCAAACAATAGGAATAGAAGTTATAAAATAAAACTGAAGTATTTTCTTACCAATGCCTAAGACCCTTTAGCTGAATTACTCAGTCTTATTTATGAGTACCACAGTATTTTCCAAACAATATTTTTTAAACAATATTGTGTTCATCTGGATAATTAACAATTTTCACCAGTGAAAAAAAGTAACTTAAAAAGAATGCCAAATTAAAAAAAGAAATGTGGGGCTTCCCTGGTGGCGCAGTGGTTGAGAGTCCGCCTGCCGATGCAGGGGACACGGGTTCGTGCCCCGGTCCAGGAGGATCCCACATGCCGCGGAGCGGCTGGGCCCGTGAGCCATGGCCGCTGAGCCTGCGCGTCCGGAGCCTGTGCTCCGCAACGGGAGAGGCCACAACAGTGAGAGGCCCGCGTATTGCAAAAAAAAAAAAAAAGAAAAAGAAATGTGAGTTTTTCTAGAAGCTATAAATGCATTCAACGTAAATATAAAATAATTTTTAAAAATTAATAATCTTTGTTTTAACTTCAACATGAAAAATATGCTCCATACTACATGCCTTCAAATTAGAAATGAATTAATCTTCAGAACTTCTCTTAGAAACACAAATAAGAAATCTATACATGTGATAATTTTCTTCATATGTTTTCCCCCCTGACAACCACTAATGGTACCTTTTTTTTTTTAATTGAAGTATAGATGATTTACAATATTGTGTTAGTTTCAGGTGTACAGCAAAGTGATTCAGATTTTTTCAGATTATATTCCATTATACATTATTATAAGATATTGAATATAATACCCTTTAATATACAGTAAATCCTTCTTGCTTAAACCCATACTCCTAATTTGTCACTCCCTCCTCCCTATCCCCTTTGGTAACCATAAGTTAGTTTTCTATGCCTGTGAGTCTGTTTCTGTTTTGTATATTGATTCATTTGTACTATTTTCAGAATCCACATATAATTGACATCGTATAGTATTTATCTTTCTCTGTCTGACTTCACTAAGTATAATGTCCTCTAGGTCCAACCATGGTGCTGCAAATGGCAAAATTTCACTGTTTTTTATATATTTCATTGTATGTATATAACACAACTTCTTAAACCAATCGTCTGTTGATGGGCACTTGGGTTGCTTCCATGTCTTGGCTACTGTAAACAGTGCTGCTATGAACATTGGGGGTGCACATACCTTTTCAAATCAGAGCTTTCGTCTTTTGCAGATATATGCCCAGGAGTAGAATTGCTGGACCATATGGTATCTCTATTTTCAGTTCATTAAGGAACCTCTGTACTGTTTCCCATAGTAGCTGTACCAATTTAAATTCCCACCAACAGTGTAGGAGGGTTCCCTTTTCTCCACACCCTCTCCAGCTTTTATTATTTGCAGACTTCTGGTAACAGCCATTCTGACTGGTGTGAGGTGATACCCCATTGTGGTTTCGATTTGCATTTCTCTAATAATTAGCAATGTTGATCATCTTTTCATGTGTCTGTTGGCCATCTGTATGTCTTCTTTGGACCAATAACTATTTAGGCCATCTGCCCATTTTTTGATTGCATTGTTTGTTTTTTCTTTTTTTTTTTTTTATATATATTGAGTTCTATGAGCTGTTTATATAGTTTGGAAATTAACCACTTGTCAGTTGCATCATTTGCAAGTATTTACTCCCATTCCATAGGTTGTCTTTTCATTTTGTTGATGGTTTCCTTTGCTGTGCAAAAGCTTGTAAGCTTGATTAGGTCCCATTTGTTTATTTTTGCTTTTATATCTTTTGCCTTGGGAGATTGATCTAAGAAAATATTGCTATGATTTATGTCAAAGAATGTTTTGCCTATACTCTCTTCTAGGAGTTTTATGGTGTCATGTCTTAGATTTAAGTCTTTAAAACATTTTGAGTTTATTTTTGTATATGGTATAAGGGAGTAGTCTAACTACACTGATTTACATGTGGCTGTCCAGCTTTCCCAACAGCACTCGCTGAAGAGACTGTCTTTTCTCCATTGTACATTCTTGCCTCCTTTGTCAAAGATTAATTGATGGTAGGTGTGTGGTTTATTTCTGGGATCTCTATTCTGTTCCACTGATGTATATGTCTCATTTTGTGCCAATGTCATACTGTTTTGATCACTATAGCTTTGTAGTATTGTCTGAAGTCTGGAAAGGTTATGCCTCTGCATTGTTCTTTTTCCTCATGATTGCCTTGACAATTCTGGGTCTTTTGTGGTTCCATACAAATTTTTGGAATATTTGTTCTAGTTCTGTGAAAAATGTCAAGGGTATTTCAACAGGGATTGTATTAAATCTGCAGACTGTTTTGGGTATTACGGGCACTTTAACAATATTAATTCTTCTAATACAAGATAATGGGGTATCTTTCCACTTCTTTGAAACAGCTTCAATTTCCTTTATCAATGTATTAGAGTTTTCAGCAAATAGGTCTTTCATCTCATTGGTTAAGATTACTTCTATGTATTTTATTTTTTTTGAAGCGATTTTTTAACAGGATTGTTTACTTTCTCTTTTTGAAATTGCATTGTTAGTGTAAAGAAATACAACATATTTCTGTGTATTAATCTTGTATCCTGCTACCCTGCTGAGTTCATTTATTAGTTCTAATACATTTTTGTAGAGAATTTAGGGTCCTCTAAATAGAGTATCATGTCATCTGCAAATATGGAAATTTTAACCTCTTCCTTTCCAAATTGGATGGCTTTATTTTTCCTGTCTGATTGCTGTGGCTAGGACTTGCAATACTATGTTGAATACAAGTGGTGAGAGCAGGCATTCTTGTCTTGTTCCTGAATTTAGCAGGAAGGCTTTCATCTTTTCACCATTTAGTATTATGTTGGCTGTGGATTTGTCGAAAATGGCTTTATTAGGTTGTGATATGTTCCCTCTATACCCATTTTGGTGACAGTCTTTATCATGAACAGATGAAGAATTCTGTCAAATGCTTTTTCTGCATCTGGTGAGATGAATATGTGGTTTCTGTCTTTCCTTTTGTTAATGCGATGTATCACATTGATTGATTTACATATGTTGAACCATCCTTGCAACCCTGGAATGAATCCAACTTGATCATGGTGTATGATACTTTTTATGTACTGTTGGATTCACCTTACTTATAGTTTGTGGAGGATTTTTGCATCTATATTCATCAAAGTTATTGGCCTGTAATTTTATTTATAGTGGCTTTGTCTGGTTTTGGTATCAGGGTGATGGTGGCTTCACAGAATGAATTTGGAAGTATTCACTCCTCTTCAATTTTTGGAATAGTTTAAGAAGGATTGGTATAAGTTCTTTTCTACATGTTTGGTAGAACTTTCCAGTGAAGCCATTTGGTCTTGGACTTTTGTTTGCAGGGAGTTTTTTTGTTTTGTTTTGCTTTTTAATTACAGATTCTATTTCACTTATAGTGATCAGTCTGTTTGAATTATCAGTTTCTTCTTTACTCAGTTTTGGCAGTTATGTCTCTAGAAACATGTCCATTTCTTCTAGGTTGTCCAGTTTATTGGCATATAACTGTTCACAGTATTCTTGTAGGATATTTTTGTATTTCTGTGCTATCAGTTGTTACTTCTCTTCTTTCACTTCTTATTTTGTTTATTTAGGCCTTCTCTATTTTCTTCTTGGTGAGGCCTGGCTAGAGATTTGTCAATTTTGTTTATCTTTTCAAAAAACCAGCTCTTGGTTTTATTGATCTTTTCTATTGTTTGTTTGCCCTCTATTTTATTTCCTCTTTGATCTTCATTATTTCCTCCCCTCTGCTAACTTCGGCTTCTCTTTGTTCTTCTTTTTCTAATTCTTTTAGGTGGCAGGTTAAGTTGTTTATCTGAGATTTTTGTTCCGTGAGGAAGGCCTGTATCAGTATGAACTTCCCTCTTAGAACTGCTCTGTTGCATCCCCTAGATTTTGTAAGGTTGTGTTTTCATTTTTGATTTTCTCAAGGTATTTTGTTTTCTTCTTTGATTTTATCATTGACCCATTGGTTTTTTAATAGCATGATGTTTAGTCTCCACGTTTTCATCTTTTTTCCATTTTTCTTTATGTGGTTGATTTCTGATTTCATACAGTTGGTGGTCAGAAAATATGCTTGACGTAATTTCTATACTTTTAAATTTGTTGAGGCTTCTTTTGTGACCAAGTATGTGGACTATCCTTGAAAACATTCCATGCATGGTTAAAAAGAATGTGTATTATAGTTTTTCTTGGATACAGTGTCCTGTAGATTATCAATTAAGTCCAACTGATCTATTATATCACTTAGGATCCTGTTGCCTTATTGATCCTTCTCTCTGGATGATATGTCCAGTGGGGTGCCAAAGTCTCCTACTATTATTGTGTTATTGTACAGATCATATGCTGGTCCATAATACAAGCTTTAACAAATTTAAGAAGACAGAAGTCATATCAGGTATCCAGACAACCACAATGTCATGAAATCAGAAATCAATAACAGGAGAATTTTGGGAAGCTCATAGATATTTGGAAATTAAACAACACACTCCTGAACAGCAAAAAGTCAAAAAAGAAATAAAATAACATGATACAAATGAAAAAGTGCTTTCAAGAGGCTAAAACTTGGGGGAATAACAAGAGCAGTTCTAAGAGAAAAATCTATAGCAAGAAATGCCCACATTAAGAAAAAAGAAAGATCGCAAACAACCTAACTTTACAGTTCAAAGAACTTAAACAAAAAAACAAACTCGGGCCAAAAATAGCAGAAGAAAGGAATTAATAAAGAATAGAGCAGAAATAAATGAAACAAATAGAGACTAGAAAAAAAAATCTATGAAACTGAGTTGATTTATTGAAAAGATAAAATTGACAAACCTTTAGCAAGATTAAGAAAGAAGTGAGAAGACTCAAATAAAACTACAAATGAAATGACTTATCACAAAAGATACAACAGAAATACCAAGGATAATAAGAGACATTATAAAAAGTTATTTGCCAACAAATTGTATAACATAGAAGAAATGGAATAATTTCAGGAAACAGACAACCTACCAAGACTCAATCATGAAGAAACAGAAAATTTGAAAAGGAGATTAATTGAATCAAAAACTTCCCAACAAAATAAATCCCAGGTCCAATGGTTCACTGGTGAATTCTACCAAACATCTAAAAAATAAACGCCATCCTTCTTAAACTCTTCCAAAATATTGAAGAAAAAAACACATTTAAACTCATTTTCCACACCACAGTTACCCTGATGCCAAAACCAGATGAGAAAACTAAAAGAAAACTGCAGACCAATATTCCTGATAAACACAAGATGCAAAAATCCCCCCCCCAAAATTCTATCAAACTGCATTTAACAGCACATTAAAAGGATCATACAATAAGATAAAGTGAGATTTATCCCTGGGATGCAAGGATGGTTCGATATATTCAAATCAACAAATGTGAAACACCACATTGACAGAATTGAAGGATAAAACTCATATATGATCATCTCAATAGATGCAGAAAAGGAATTTCATAAAACAAAACATCCTTTTATGATTAAAAAACACTCAATGAGTTGGGTATAAATAGAATATACCTCAACATAATAAAAGATATATATGATGACTCCACAACTAACATAATACTAAACAGTGAAAGTTTGAAAGCTTTCCCACTAAGATCAAGAATAAGACAAAGATGCCCACTGTTACTACTTCTATTTGGCATGGTACTGGTGATCCTAGCCAGAACAATCACACAAGAAAAAGAAATAAAATTTACCCAAATTAGAAAAGAAAAAGTAAAATTGTCTTTCTTTTTCAATGATATGATTTTATATATAGAAAATCATAAACACTCCACCAAAACACTGGTAGAACTAATCAATCAACTCAATAAAGTTGCAGTACACAAAATCAACATAGAGAAATCAGTGTGTTTCTATACACTAACAATGAAACATCTAAAAAGAAATAAAGGAAAAAATCCCATTCACAATAGAATCAAAAACAATTATAGGAATAAATTTAAACATGGAGGTAAAAGACCTGTACATTGAAAACTACAAGACTTCAATGAAAAAAACTGAAGAAGATACAAATGAATGGAAAGATATTCCATGTTCATGGATTGGAATAATTAATATTACTAAAATATCCATAGTACATAAAGCCATCTATAGATTCAATGCAATTTCTATTAAAATTCTAATGGCAATTTTCACAGAAATAACACAAAAAATCCTAAAATTTCTGTGGAACCACAAAAGACCCTGAATAGCCAATGCAATCCTGAGAAAGAAGAAAAAGGCTGGAAGCATCACACTTCCCAATTTCAAACTATACTACAAATCTATAGTAATCAAAATAGTATGGTACTGGCATAAAACAGACACACAAATCAATGGAATATAATCAAAAGCCCAGAAATAAACCCTCACATATATAGTCAACTAATATTTTAATTGGGAGCCATGAATACTCAGTAGAAAAAGGAAATTCTCATTAATAAATGTATTTGGGAAAACTACATAACCACAAGCAGAAGAATGAATTTGGACCCTTATCTTACACCACTCACAAGAATTAAAGTGGATTAAAGACTTAAACATAAAAATTGAAATTGTAAAACTCCTAGAAGAAAACTTGGAAAAACTCCTTAATAATGCTCTTGACAACAATTTTTTGGATATTACACTAAAACCCCAAGCAACGAAGCAAGAATTAAAAAGTGGGACTAAATCAAACTAAAAAGCTTCTGCACAGCAAAAGAACCAATCAACAGAATGAAAAGGCAATCTATAGAATGGCAGAAAATATTTACAAATCATATATCTCATAAGGGGTTAATATCTAAAATATATAAAGAACTCATACAACTCAACAGCCAAAAAAAATTGATTTTTAAAATGGGCAGAAAACCTGAATTTTTCTAAAGAACATATACAAATGACCAATAGGTACATGAAAAGGTGCTCAGCATCACTAACCATCAGGGAAATGCAAACCAAAATCAAATGAATTATCACCTCACACCTGTTAGAACAGCTATCATCAAAAGACAAGTGATAAAAAAAAAGAAGGCAAGTGATAACAAGTGTTGGTGAGAATGTGGGAAAAAAAGGGAAACTTTCTGCATTCTTGGTGGGAATGTAAACTGGTACAGCCACAATGGAAAACGGTACGGACGTTCCTCAGACAATGAAAATAGAACTACCATGTGATTTAGCAACCCCACTTCCGTGTATACATCCAAAGGCAATGAAATCTGGATCATGAAGAGTTAACTATCCAGTGAACATCCATGTTCACTGCAGCATTATTCACGATAGCCAAGATATGGTAACAACCTAATTGTCCATCAATGGATGAACAGATGAATAAAATTTGGCACATGTACAGAATGGAATGTTATTCAGCCTTAAAATAGAAAGAAATACTTCCATTTGTGACAACATGAATGAACCTAGAGGGCATTATGCTAAGTAAAATTAGTCAGACACAGGAAGACACATACTTCATGATCTGACTTATATGTAGAGTCTGAAAAAGTCAAACTCACAAAAGCAGAGAGCAGAATGGTGGTTGCCAGGTTTTCAGGGATGGGAGAACTGGGGAGACATTGTTCAAGGGCTACAATGTTTCAGTTATGTAGGATGAACAAGTTCTGAAGATAGAATGTATAGCATGGTGACTATAGTTATTAATTTTATATTGTATACTTGAAATTCGTTAAGAGATTAGATCTTAAGTAGTCAAAACACATAAAAAAGGTAACTATGATTTCACAAAGTATATACGAATCAAAACATCATGTTGTACATCTTAAATTTATACAATTTTTAAAATTTATTAATTATATCTCAATAAAACTGTAAAACAATAATATTACACTTTGTTAAGAAAAGTGTAATGTCTTTAGGTACAAAAGCGTAGAAGGAATGTAAAATTAGCATTTGGAAAGAATACCAAAAAATTACAATTATACATATATAATGTTTTAATACTTAAGCAGAGTAGAGATTATAAGAGTGCTATTAAATTATTCTTTATACATTTTTACACACCTATTCATGATAATAAACTACACAAAGCTGGTGAGGATGCCATGAAATAGGTACTCTTATATAGTGCTACTGGCTACATATTATACAGCTTCTTTAAGTTCAGATCTTTGATCCAAGATTTTCAAGAAGATTTTTTCAAATATATTTATCACATCAATATTTCTAACAGTGAAAAATGGACTATCTATAAATATTAAACAATAGGTAAGGGATTAAATAAATTACTATAAATTCATAAAGTAGAATATTATACAGGTCCTGAAAAATAAAGTTTTCAAAGCAGAGGGAAAATAAGAAAATACTATTGATATTGATAGCACAATACAAAAATACAATCCAATTTTTGCAAAACAAAAACAAACCCTAAATTTCCTACTTGCACAGAAAAAATATTGGGAAAAATATGTCAAACGTTACAAAAGTTTTCACTAGGTAGTAGGTATATGAATGATTGCTATTTTCTCCTTTCTCAAATTTTCTCTAATGACCTATATTGCTTCCTCATATTAAAAAAAAAAGTTTTACCCTTCTCTGACCCTTTCATTTTCTTCTCTTTAAGAACAAGATAGCACAGGAATGGGCGAGGACTGCTATCAAATGAACTAGGTAGAAGCAATACCAGCAGTCACTTAAACTCCTATAGTGTATAATAATTTTCAAATTATTGACATTTTCAAATTAACTCCTACTAACAACAAACACAGTAGGTAAAGTAGATATTGCCTTTGCTGAGTAGGAAATTTAGGAGAGGCTATATAACTTACCAAAAATCAAAGCTAACAGGCAACAAAGTCAAAATTCAAACACACGGTTCTAACTCCATATCTGAGTTCTTTCCACTTGCTGACAAGGCCTTTCTGAAAATTCAGTTAGAACATCAGGAGTCAGAAATTATGTCACTGGACAAGGTAAAAGTACTACGCAAAGAACCAAACAATCCAGATGTCAAAGACTCGGCTCTAAATGTAAAGCAACTTGCAACTCCATTCAAAAATCTTATTTATAAACCCTGCTTCATCAAACTTGCGTTTGCATATAAAATATTAAGTAGACAATCTGGTTAGAGGAGAATACAGAAAGCACATATACTGTAGAAAGGATAGTAATATTTATATTAAATATGCATAAAAACAAACTATCAACTATCCATATGTGGATAATCAAATGATGTTTTACAGTATTTTAGACAATAAGTATCTAAATTAGATAAGGTAATGTTTGTTTAATGTGCCTTGTAAACGGTAACAAAACCAAAATACATCCACATGATGGGCAGCTATAAACTAAGAATCAGAAAAACAAGGAGAGACTTCCGGGAAGATGGCGGAAGAGTAAGACGCGGAGATCACCTTCCTCCCCACAGATACACCAGAAATACATCTACGCGTGGAACAACTCCTACGGAGCACCTACTGAACGCTGGCAAAAGACCTCAGACCTCCCAAAAGGCAAGGAACCCCCCACGTACCTGGTTAGGGCAAAAGAAAAAACTAAACAGAGACAAAAGGATAGGGACGGGTCCTGCACCAGCGGGAGAGAGCTGTGAAGGAGGAAAAGTGTCCACACACTAGGAAGCCCCTTCGCGGGTGGAGACTTCGGGAGGCAGAGTGGGGGAGCTTGGGAGCCGCGGAGGAGAGCACAGCAACAGGGGTGCGGAGGGCAAAGCGGACAGATTCCAGCGCAGAGGATCGGGCCGACCGGAACTCACCAGCCGAGAGGCTTTTCTGCTCGCCCGCCGGGGCGGGCGGGACTGGGAGCTGAGGCTCTGGCTTTTGTCGGAGCGCCGGGAGAGGACTGAGGTTGGCGGCGTGAACACAGCCTGCAGGGCGTTAGTGCACCGCGGCTAGCCGGGAGAGAGTCCGGGGAAAAGTCTGGACCTGCCGAAGAGGCAAGAGACTTTTACGTCCCTCTTTGTTTCCTGGTGCACGAGGAGAGGGGATTAAGAACGCTGCTTGAGAGAGCTCCAGGGACGGGTGCGAGCCGCAGCTGAAAGTGCGGAGCCCAGAGACAGACATGAGACGCTAAGGCCGCTGCTGCCGCCACCAGGAGGCCTGTGTGCGAACACAGGTCACTAGCCACACGCCCTTCCGGGGAGCCTGTGCAGCCCGCCACTGCCAGGGTCCCGGGATCCGGGGACAACTCGCCCGGGAGATCGCACGGCGCGCCTCAGGCTGCAACGTCACGCCGGCCTCTGCCGCTGCAGGCCCGCCCCACACTCCGTGACCCTCCCTACCCCCCGGCCTGAGTGAGCCAGAGCCTCCGAATCAGCGGCTCCTTTAACCCCGTCCTGTCTGAGCAAAGAACAGACGCCCTCCGGCGACCTACACGCACAGGCGGGGCCAAATCCAAAGCTGAGCCCCTGGGAGCTGTGAGAACAAAGAAGAGAAAGGGAAATCTCTCCCAGCAGCCTCAGAAGCAGCGGATTAAAGCTCCACAATCAACTTGATATACCCTGCATCTGTGGAATACCTGAATAGTCAACGAATCATCCCAAATTAAGGAGCCCTGTGGATGAAAGGCTCTTGGTGCTGCAGCCAGGAGTCAGTGCTGTGCCTCTGAGGTGGGAGAGCCAACTTCAGGACACTGGTCCACAAGAGGCCTCCCAGCTGCACATAATATCAAACAGCAAAAATCTCCGAGAGATCTCCATCTCAACGCCAGCACCCAGCTTCACTCAACGACCAGCAAGCTACAGTGCTGGACATCCTATGCCAAACAACTAGCAAGACAGGAACACAACCCCACCCATTAGCAGAGAGGCTGCCCAAAATCATAATAAGTCTACAGACACCCCAAAACACACCACCAGACGTGGACCTGCCCACCAGAAAGACAAGATCCAGCCTCATCCACCAGAACACAGGCACTAGTACCCTCCACCAGGAAGCCGACACAACCCACTGAACCAACCTTAGCCACTGGGGACAGACACAAAAAACAACAGGAACTACGAACCTTCAGCCTGCAAAAAAGGAGACCACAAACACAGTAAGATAAGCAAAATGAAAAGACAGAAAAACACACAGCAGATGAAGGAGCAAGATAAAAACCCACCAGACCTAACAAATGAAGAGGAAATAGGCAGTCTACCGGAAAAAGAATTCAGAATAATGATAGTAAGGTTGATCCGAAATCTTGGAGATAGAATGGACAATAGAATCGACAAAATGCAAGAATCAGTTAACAAGGACCTAGAAGAACTAAAGATGAAACAGGCAACGATGAACAACACAATAAATGAAATTAAAAGTACTCTAGATGGGATCAATAGCAGAATAACTGAGGCAGAAGAACGGATAAGTGACCTGGAAGATAAAATAGTGGAAATAACTACTGCAGAGCAGAATAAAGAAAAAAGAATGAAAAGAACTGAGGACAGTCTCAGAGACCTCTGGGACAACATTAAACGCACCAACATTCAAATTATAGGGGTTCCAGAAGAAGAAGAGAAAAAGAAAGGGACTGAGAAAATATTTGAAGAGATTATAGTTGAAAACTTCCCTAATATGGGAAAGGAAATAGTTAATCAAGTCCAGGAAGCACAGAGAGTCCCATACAGGATAAATCCAAGGAGAAATAAGCCAAGACACATATTAATCAAACTGTCAAAAATTAAATACAAAGAAAACATATTAAAAGCAGCAAGGGAAAAACAACAAATAACACAGAAGGGAATCCCCATAAGGTTAACAGCTGATCTTTCAGCAGAAACTCTGCAAGCCAGAAGGGAGTGGCAGGACATATTGAAAGTGTTGAAGGAGAAAAACCTGCAACCAAGATTACTCTACCCAGCAAGGATCTCATTCAGATTTGATGGAGAAATTAAAACCTTTACAGACAAGCAAAAGCTGAGAGAGTTCAGCACCACCAAACCAGCTCTACAACAACTGCTAAAGGAACTTCTCTAGGCAAGAAACACAAAAGAAGGAAAAGACCTACAATAACAAACCCCAAACAATTAAGAAAATGGGAATGGGAACACACATATCGATAATTACCTTAAATGTAAATGGACTAAATGCTCCCACCAAAAGACACAGATTGGCTGAATGGATACAAAAACAAGACCCATATATTTGCTGTCTACAAGAGACCCACTTCAGACCTAGAGACACATACAGACTGAAAGTAAGGGGATGGAAAAAGGTATTTCATGCAAATGGAAACCAAAAGAAAGCTGGAGTAGCAATTCTCATATAAGTTATATATATATATATGTAGTTTGCTTGAGTGCAGTGTTTTTTTTCTGTACTGAATTCATTAGCATGGGTCGGTATAAAATTTAGCATAGGTCAATATGTAATTTGTAAACTAATAAGGTCTTAAAAGTGAGGAATTAAGTCTTTTAAATTTAATTATTTATTGTAAAGAGCAGAATAGCATACATAAACAGGTGCCTAAGGAAAACTTGTATTCTAATATGGAACTCTCATGAACACCTTTTTTTTTTTCTTCTAACGGTATGATAGTAGGCCATTTGATTATTTTTATGGCTTTAACTTTACAACAATGAAATATTCGTAAATTTTAAAAAGTATTTTTCTTTATTTGATGCGGGTGGGATACTGGAGAAATGAAAGGTCAAACATCTATTGAGGAATCCATACTTGTCTATATATTGTGTACTTTTATTTCAAGAACTGATTTAAAATTCCTAAAAGGATGCTATAATAAGTTATTATGCCATTTTACAGACTGAATTAAGTGAATTTCAGGGAGGTATGAAACTTGCCTAAGGCTATCCAGCTACCAAGCGGTAGAAGTGAGAATTAAATCCAGGTATACCTATAAAAAAAAAATAATATAAAAAAAAAAAAAAAAAAAGAAGGCGAGGGCAGCACCAGGGTATGGGGTTGTTAGTTTTATAGGGGTGAGTAATTTCATACGCTGATGAGTGGGAGGAGTATTCCAGCTATTTTGGGGAAGGGGTGGGGATTTCTAGGAATTGAGCCACCGCCCACTTTTTGACCTTTATGGTCATCCTTGGAACTGTCGTGGCACCTGTGGGTGTGTCGCTTAGCTTGCTGATGTGTTACAATGAGTGTATACTGAGGCTCAAGGTCTAGTGGAAGTAGACTCGTCCGCCATCTTGGACCTATTTTGTTCTAATCAGTTTATGTTGTGTCCTCGGGCTATGTAATTCTTTTAAAGGTTGTGCCCTGCCCCCTTTCCTCCTGTTTCATATTGAATATATAATATTTACCAGAGTATGTTTTAATAATTAATACATGATATATTGTATAATTAATTTATATATCATATATATAATGATATCTATAGGTATTTGTTCTAATAAGTCATTAAAAATAAATGAATATTCTTTTTCTTTCATAAAAGAAAAAAAAAAAAAGAAAAGAAAAACAAGGAAAAGAACCGATAACACCTACAACACTGAGAAAGGAAAGTGAGCACCCACTACTAAAGTATACTGGGCAAGATAGCCTGGCTAAGATTTCTAATCCAAAATCAAATAAAAGGTAAATATTTAATAAATATTCTTGAACAACAGATTGGAAACAGAGTTAACAAATGTCTTAGTTAAGGAAGCCAAAATTAACTCTAACATATGTTCTCACTACTTCCTAATGCCTACCACCATGTAACCTATTTTGTTTGTTATGAGATTCTCTTCATATAACAACTACCCAATTCCCAAAGAGATGATCTGGAGCAACTCTCTAGAGAAGCACTGACAGACACTATGCATTATGAATGATTTGCTATATATTATCAGTGAATCAAAGACGCAGACCCTTCTCAAGGAGTTTATAGTCTATTCAGTGGGCATATGCACATAGCAGAATATGGAAAATCTACAAAAAATTATAAACAGGGTTCAAGATGAGAGAAATTACCCTCAGTTGGGAAACATAAAAAAGTTTCACTTATTCTGAGAACTAAAGAAAAATACTTCAGAAAAGCAAAGACATGAAAGAAAAGCCTCTCTAGCATGGTGAAACCTACAAGGCGTAGAAAAGCTCTTTCTACGTGTTTTGCATCCTCCTCTACCTCCTTAATGGCTGAAGCCCTTCACTGTTCTGGAGAACCCTTAGACTGAAAAAGAATTATGGATCCTTTCCTCTACCATTTCAAATATTCACCTAAGAGATCCTCTTAGAGCCTACCACGTTCTGAATAAAGACATGTTTATTTGGGGAGGGGAGTTATTTTATGAGTATAGGTATTAATATGTGTTATTATTGTT
Organism: Orcinus orca; assembly: GCF_937001465.1. Taxonomy (NCBI): domain Eukaryota; kingdom Metazoa; phylum Chordata; class Mammalia; order Artiodactyla; family Delphinidae; genus Orcinus; species Orcinus orca. Next base: position 54,670,299 of record NC_064564.1, read on the forward strand.
GTTTTAATAAATTAATCTTGCAGTACCAACTATGATGGTGGGAATTCTGCTGAAGTGGTAGTGTTGAATCCTAATGAAGCCAATTCATAATTCCAATGGCAACTGTGTACATGGTCATAGTAGTAACGCTGTACTTCTCCCTCAATACAATTCACAATTACAAAAGCTACTACTTCCTACCTCACAACTATCCATATACACAGCTGGAAGATTATCTCATTTTATCTTTTCATAATATTTCTTCCCTCCATTAATGCTCACTCTTGAAAAGCAACGTGTCTTACACGTGAAGTGAAATTTTGAAATCATTATTTATCATAAGTACTATATTTAACAGCTTCTTTATTTAAAAAGTTTTAAATTTGTTGAAGTAATATTACAAAGATACTGTGTATGTTTTAATAAATATTATTCATGTTTATATAATTTAAAACTTCAAATTCCAAAATAGCAAGCATTTTATTTATACATATATATACTTGATAATTTTTCAAATAATAAAGTTCATTTAAGATTCCAAGAGTCATTTTGTTGGTGAAATCACCAATACACTTTAAAGATATTTCAAAAAATCTATTTTTCAAATTAGTCATACTATTAATGTCTATAGAGACTCAGTTTAATCCAAAGTGTGAGACGGTCATTTGGGATCATTTGTTGTCTTTCATATGCTATCATAAAACAGATTATCTCATGACCCCAATGTGAAACTTCAAAAAGTTCACTATTTTTCCATTTCAACCAGAAGTTATTTACTTTACACCTGACTGGTTCTTAACCACAGATTTAGATACTAGCTTTCACATGTTAGGTGCATTTCTTCTCTGGTGAAAATAAACATATCTGAATATTAAAGGAAAATATAAATAATATTATCTTTGCTATGCAAATTAGAAATGCCTTTGGGATAAAACAAGGCCTACAGGTATTTTAAAATAAGCAGATGCAGAAGTGTATTTCATGTTCAGTTTACTTCCCAACTACTTGAAATGCTATTGATCTCAGCATTGTTTATATATAATTATATCTAGTTCATTTTCCTTTGAAACATTTATTTTTGATGATAACATGAAATTTTACCAAAGGCATTGAAAAGAATAGGGAAGCCTTTATCAATGTTACTGAATGGTCAAAGATTACTGTTGTGGTCTCATGTGAAAATTTTAAACTTACCATAATTGTTTATATTTTCTAATGCTTGAGGTTTTATTTGAACATTTACATGCCTTTTCTTATTTTTTTAAAAAGAAGAAACATTTGTTCATAAGGTAATATTTATTGCTACAAGATAGTTTTCAAAAGTCTAATATATGGTAAAGCACTACAATCCTACTCAATGAGTTTTTGTGATCTCCCCTTTCTACTCGGTTTATATTCTCCTGAGTAACCTTTAAAACTATAAATTTGTTAAAAGAATGAGGATTGCTCAGTGGTATTTCCAGATGACAGAATGATATGCCTGCCATTCATGAGTATAATATAGTTTAGACTTACAGATGGTTTTAAAACTTTTTGGTTTGTTTTACTAATTATAAATTTATTATATAAGCCCCCTAAGACAAAAAGAAAACCTAAATGATAATTCCCAGTGGCAGGACTTGAAAGGCCTACACTTAACTGCTAGAATTCTGGGATAAAATAGCCCACACATACATGAAGATAAGATAATTTAAAGACAAAGACCCTCAAGTAACAATGACTTATTTCACTTGACTTTATGAGTAACTATATCAATTTTATAGATGTTGGATATATTCCAGCTGGGACCCTCCCATTATAATTCACATAATTACGTCCAACTGAATAAAGCTCTAGGGCAGACATGGCAAACAGGCTTTCTCACCTGTGCAAAAGCATAGCAGAGGGCTGACTGGAATGCTGTTTTAATTCAGAGCTCAATAGGAAAGAGAGTTGTGAACAATCAGTAAAGACTACTATGACATGGAAGGGGAAGGATGATGACACAACACCCTCCCCTAGGGTAAAATCTTCACTTATCAAACTGTTTAAGCCCTGCTCTTGAACACTGGGTTCCAACAACATCAATTCAATTAACTCTCAAATCCAGTGTCAAAATATAAGATTTAAAAAACATGATCATCTTCCACTACTGGGAAAAAGAATTACAAAGTATTTTTTCTCCTTGTCTCCCTCAAAGCACAACCAAAAACCATGGGCATTATAGGTAAAACAAACATAGGAAAACTCTGAAGGTGGGGTGCCTCCGAAGGTAGGCAGGCTGGCTAGGAATCTTGAAAGAAAGATTGGCTAAGAAACAACACAATGATGAGAAAATGCTGCTTTTCTTTTTGCCTCATATATCCCAGACTTGGAGGGAAAAAAGCCAACAACCTAGTGCAGTATAAATGGTGCAGTAAGTGCAGTAAGAAAAAAGTCCCAGCAAAAGGGAACAGGAAGGGGATAGCCTAATAAAAAAGAAAATATTTACACATTAACCACTCTACCCCAGCCTATCTCCACAAGAAAAAAAAAATAAAGTTGTTCCCACTACCACCCACACTAGCAAAGGCCAAGTGAGGAACCTAGACTTCAATCCTTGCAAAGCTGTAATGAGGCTCCCCACATCCCCTTCCCCACTGGGGTAGTGTCAGAGGTGGCTAGTAGAGAGTCAGAACCAATGAGACAGACTGGGACCTGGGACCCTTTGCTGGGACCTGGGGCCCTTTGCTGCAATGCTGCAATGCTTGCACCCGGACACACCTCTCCTCGAGCAACAAAATACAAAGAAACTGTATGGGACTAAAAATCACTGCGTACATGCGCAGTTGGGACAAATTCTGGACCCAAAAGATACAGAGACCAAAAAAAACCCAACTGCTCCTGTTGAAGAGCCTGGAGCAAAAGCAGGCTCCCGGCCCAGGGAGCGAGCAAACAAGGGAACCTGTTGTTTGTTCTCGCTCCCCCCTGCTGCAGCAGGAGCTCCAATAAAGCCTTGCCTGAATTTCTTGTCTGGCCTCTAGTCAATTCTATCGATTGGGGAAGGCCAAGAACCCTCGTCAGTAACACCCCCTCCCAGCAGTAACAAGGCTCCCCTCCTCCCATGTCTCAGTGGAGGTCACATGAGGAACGGTAAAGAGGTACCACTGCTCCTCCCAGCTAGGGTATATCAGTGGAGGCCTAGTAGAGAGCAGTAACTCCCAAGCCAACCTAGCAGTAATGAGAACCCTTCCCCACTCCTCAAGTGTCAACAGGAATCAAGAAAGGAACCTGAACTTCTAACCTCTCCTGGCAGTAAAAGAGAAGCACCACTTCTTCCCCTGATGGGGTGGTTTCAGAGAAAGCCAGCTTAAACAGAAGGTTTAAATAAGACGCACAGCCCATCATACCCGAATGTCTAGTTGCAATAAAAAATCACTCATCATACCAAGAACCAGGAATATATAAAACTGAATAAAAACAATCAATAAAAGCTAAAACCAAAATGACAGAAATGTTAGAATTATATGACAATTTTAAAGCAGCCATCATAAAAATGCTTTAACAAGCAGTTATAAAGACACAAGAAACAAACTAGAAGCCTCAGCAAAGAAGTAGAAAGTCTCAGCAAAGAAATGGAAAATACAAAGAAGAACCAAATAAGGGACTTCCCTGGTGGCGCAGTGGTTAAGAATCCGCCTGCCAATGCAGGGACATGGGTTTGATCCCTGGTCCAGGAAGATCCCACATGCCGTGGAACAACTAAGCCCATGCACCCCAACAACTGAACCTGTGCTCTAGAGCCTGCGAGCCACAACTACTGAGCCCACGTGTTACGACTACTGAAGCCCGTGTGCCTAGAGCCTGTGCTCCATGACAAGAGAAGCCACCACAATAAGAAACCCATGCATCACAACAAAGAGTAGCCCCTGCTCACCACAACTAGAGAAAGCCTGTGCGCAGCAACAAAGACCCAACGCAGCCAAAAATAAATTAACTTTTTTTTTTAAAAAGGAAGAACCAAATAAAAATTTTAGAAGTGAAAAGTACAAGAACCAAAATAAACAACTCAATGGATGGGCTCAATAACTTTCTGTAGAAAACAGAGTAAGAATCAGTGAACCAGAAGAGAGTACAATAGAAATAAAGACTACTGGTCCTCACTTCTGCTGAACACATTAACTTTTTCTCCATAAAAATTTCTAGAAATCCTCCAACAAACCATAACTATTTAATCTTTTCAGGGACTTCCCTGTTGGTCCAGTGGTAAAGAATGCACCTTCCAATGCAGAGGACGTGGGTTCGATCCCTGGTCGTGGAGCTAATAACCCACATGCTGCAGGGCAACTAAGTCCGTGCGCCACATCTACCGAGCTCGCGCACCTCAATGAAAGAGTCCACATGCCACAAACTACAGAGCCCATGCGCTCTGGAACCCGCACACCACAACTGCAGAGCTCACGCACCTTGGAACTCATGCACCACAACTAGAGAGAGAAAACCCAGAGGCCACAACTAGAGAGAAGCCCACAAGCTGCAACTAAGACCCAATGCAGCCAAAAAATGAAGGAAGGGAGGGAGAGAGGGAGGGAAAGAGGGAGCGAAAGAGGGAGGGAGGGAGAGAGGAAATATTTTTTTTAAAGTCTTTTTAAAATTCTAGAAGTTTCCCCCACACGTTTTGAAAGGTTATTCCCTAAACTGTATGACACCAAAGACAGAACATCAGCAAAAACCAGTAAGATATTGATAATGTTGGAGGCTTTAATGTAAAGACTTGTTACATCAAATACTTTATTGAGGCTAAGTATGTACATTTATAACTAGACTTGGCAATAAGTGCACTAAAATCCCTAGAGGTTTATGTATGACATACTATGCATTTTATTACATTCAGACTTTTCTAAATAAAATTCTTCATTTTTAAGTTTTAAAAGTTTAGCCAATTTTAGAATGATACCCAGAAAATAAAAAGAACAGTGAATACACTACTGTATATAAAATAGATAACCAACCAGGACCTACTATATAGCACAGGAACTATACTCAATATTTTACAATAACCTATAAGGAAAAAGAATATGATAAAGAATAGATATATATACACATATATAACTGAATCACTTGCTGTACACCTGAAACTAACACAAAACTGTAAATCAACTATATTTCAATAAAATAAAATTAAATTAAATTAAAAGAACAGTGCATAAAAAAATTTAGGCTTTCATTTCTGTTATAATTATGAAAAATATATAATTTAAAGTCAGTAAACAACACAAATATTTGCAATTATTTTATTTGAGTACTTTGTAACACTCTAGCTAACACCCATAGTATATTTTTTTCACTTGGGATTCTTAAAACACCCATAGATTTCTTGACCAACTGGCATAGTGAATGATAGCAATGAAAACTATCCTTAATCATCTCCAACCAGGAATCCAAATTAGAGAAGAAATCAAGAAAAAAGTAGTTCAACATGCATTTTAGAAAATGTTAAAATAATAACTGCTGTTTCAAAATTTTCAAAAGAAAAAGAATCAAGTTTTTAAAATAAAGCAACCCTAAGATCTCAATGGCTTAACACACATCTACACACAGTTACTTCTGTCTCACATCAGTCTGATACAACTTAGAAAAGGATTCAAGAAGGAGAGTGCTCTGCTCTACTGAGCCACTCAGAGACCCAGGCTTCCTGCATCTTTTGGGTATGCTGAATCCTTAAAATCCTTTCCACTCAACTGGCAGATGAGACAAGACAGCTGGTAGAAGAGTGCCTGACCTAAAAAGTGCTTATCATGTGCCAGGCCTAAAGGTGGTACAGGCATACCTCAGAGATATTACAGGTTTGGTTCCAACACTACAATAAAGCAAACATCACAATAAAGTAAGTCACAGATTTTTTTTTTGGTTTCCCAGTGCATATAAAAGTTTTGTTTACACTATACTGTAGTCTATTAAGTGTGCATTGTCAAAAAATGTACATACCTTAATTTAACAATACTTTATTGCTAAAAATGCTAAAAAAGCTTTCGATGAGTTGTAATCTTTTTGCTGGTGGAGGGTCTTGCCTCGATGCTGGTGGCTGCTGACTGATCAGGGTGGTGGTGGCTGAAGGCTGGGTGGCCGTGGCAATTTCTTAACATAAGACGACAATGAAGTTTGCTGCATGGATTGACTCTTCCTTTCAGGAAAGATTTCTCTGCAGCATGCAATGCTAATTGACAGCATTTTACCCACACGAGAACTTCTTTCAAAATTGGAGTCAATCCTCTCAAACCCTGCTGCTGCTTTATCACCTAAATTTATGCAATATTCTAAATTATTTGTTGTCATTTCAACAATCTTCAAATCATCTTTACCAGGAGTAGATCTCACCTCAAGAAACCACTTTCTTTGCTTATCCATAAAAAGTAACTTCTCATGTTAAAGTTTTATCATGAGATTGCAGCAATTCAAGCACATCTTCAGGCTCTACTTCTAATTCTAGTTCTCTTGCTATTTCCCCCACATCTGCAGGTATTTCCTCCACTGAAGTCTTGAAGCCCTCAAAGTCACCCATGAGGGATGGAACAACTTCTTCCAAACTCCTGTTAATGTTGATACTTAGACGTCTTCCCATGAATCTCAAATGTTCTTAATGCCATCTAGTATGGTGAATCCTTTCCAAAAGTTTTTCAATTTATCCAGATCCATTACAGGAATCATTATCCATGGCAGCTATAGCCTTACAAAATGTATTTCTTAAATAATAAGACTTGAAAGTCAAAATTACTCCTAATGGGCTTCAGAATGAATGTTGTGTTAGCAGGCATGAAAACAACAATAACATTATACATCTCCATCAGAGCTCTTGGGTGACTAGGTGCAATGTCATTGAGCAGTAATATTTTGAAAGGAATCTTTTTGTCTGAGCACCTGGTCTCAACGGTGGGCTTAAAATACTTAGTAAACCATGGTATAGGCAGATGTGCTATCATCCAGGCTTTGTTGTTCCATTCATAGAGTACAGGCGGAGTAGATTTAGCATAATTCTTAAGGGCCCTAGGATTTTTGGAATGGTAAAGGAGTACTGGCTTCAAATTAAAGTCACCAGCTACATTAGCCCCTAACAAGAGTCAGCATGTCCTTTGAAGCTTTGATGCCAAGCTGTTGACTTCCCCTCTCCAGCTATGAAAGTCCTAGATGGCATCTTCTTCCAGTAGAAGGCTATTTCATCCACACTGAAAATCTCTTGTTTAGTGTAGCCAGCTTCATTAAAGATCTTAGCTAGACCTTCTATAACTTGCTGCAGCTTCTACATCAGCACTTGCTGCTTCACCTTGCACTTGTATGTTCTGGGGTTGGCTTCTTCACTTAAACCTCATGAACCAACCACTGCTAGCTTCAAACTTTTCTCCTGCAGCTTCCTCACTTCTCTCCTGCAGCTTCCTCACCTCTCTCAGCATTCACAGAATAGAAGAGAGTTAGCACCTTGCTCTGGATTAGATTTTGGCCTAAGGGAATGTTGTGGCTGGTTGGATCTTCTATCCAAACCACTAAAACTTTCTGCATATCAGCAATAAGGCTGTTTCACTTTCTTATCATTCATACGTTCACTGGAGTAGCACTTTTAATTGATTTCAAGAATTCTGCTTTCACAAGTTGGCTAACAGGCACAAGAGGCCTAGTGTTAGGCCTTTTTCGGCTTTCAACGTGTCTTCCTCACTAAGCTTATCATTTCTAGCTTTTGATTTAAAGTGAGAGAATTGAAACTCCTCCTTTCACTTAAACAGAGGCCACTGTAGGGTTATTAATTGGCCTAATTTCAATATTGCTGTGTCTCACAGAATACGGAGGCCCAAGGAGAGGGAGAGAGGTTCAGGAACTGCCAGTCCAAGGAGGAGTCAGAACACACACAACACTTATCAATTACATTCACCATCTTACATGGGCACAGTCTGTGGCATCCCAAAACAATTATAATAGTAACATCTAAGATCACTGATCACAGATCACCATAACAAATACGGGCAAATCCGATATGGCTGTTTCACTTTCTTATCATTCATACGTTCACTGGAGTAGCACTTTTAATTGATTTCAAGAATTCTGCTTTCACAAGTTGGCTAACAGGCACAAGAGGCCTAGTGTTAGGCCTTTTTCGGCTTTCAACGTGTCTTCCTCACTAAGCTTATCATTTCTAGCTTTTGATTTAAAGTGAGAGAATTGAAACTCCTCCTTTCACTTAAACAGAGGCCACTGTAGGGTTATTAATTGGCCTAATTTCAATATTGCTGTGTCTCACAGAATACGGAGGCCCAAGGAGAGGGAGAGAGGTTCAGGAACTGCCAGTCCAAGGAGGAGTCAGAACACACACAACACTTATCAATTACATTCACCATCTTACATGGGCACAGTCTGTGGCATCCCAAAACAATTATAATAGTAACATCTAAGATCACTGATCACAGATCACCATAACAAATACGGGCAAATGCTATTGTCAAAATATTGCCAATAGACTTGCTGTACACACGGTTGCCACAAACCTTCAATTTGTAAAAAATGCAATATCTGGGCTTCCCTGGTGGCGCAGTGGTTGAGAGTCCGCCTGCCGATGCAGGGGACACAAGTTCGTGCCCCGGTCCGGGAAGATCCCACATGCCGTGGAGCAGCTGGGCCCGTGAGCCATGGCCGCTAAGCCTGCGCGTCGGGAGCCTGTGCTCCGCAGCAGGAGAGGCCACAACAGTGAGAGGCCCGCGTACAGCAAAAAAAAAAAAAATGCAATATCTGCAAAGTGCAATAAAACAAGATATGCCTATATACATTTCTACTCAGAATCCATTCACCAGAACTCAAGTCACAATATCATACCTAAAGGCAAGGGGAACTGGGAAATATAGTCTAGCTGGATGCCCAGAAAAAAGATTACAGATGCTGGTTAGCACTAGCAGTCTCTTCCACAACAGTATCAGAACTTTATTAGAAGTCTGAAGAAATGATAAAATTATATTTGAAATATTTTTAACACAGTTTGATATTCCTTATATTGCAGACATAAGTATGGTTTGGCTACAAGATTGTAAGCACCAACAGGATATATTTGCCTTGTTCATCATTGTATTCACAGTGCCTGGTACAGTGCAGGGCCTCTCCTAAACATTCAATAAATATGTGATGTTAAACCAGTCAATCAATCAAAAAAAGAAACCATGTTAAAATTCTAATATTCAGTGTCCACTAATTAGCAACTTTCTACGTAACAGTGAAGTGGAAACACTATATTTGTATATAAAGAAAATAAGATCTGACTTTCAGCATAACGAACTATATAAGGAGTGACAAAGCATTTTAAGTTTTACTCTTTAAAGTCCGAAGGGGTATTTTAGGCTCCCCCCAGAAATACAAAAATGGCCTAGTCTTTTTTCCTTCTAATAAAAGCATAAATTTGAGTTTCTAAACAGTTTAATTTTTAGTTTCAAGTCATATACCTAGAGCCAGAGCCAATTTCAGTGATTCAAAAGAATGTACCAGGAATTATCTAAAGCAATCAAAAGATATCCTGGATATTTATGAGACTGCCATTATACTCAGTTTTAGGATTACTCAAGATTCCAAATCTATTCAAAGTAAATGTAAAAAACAGTTGCCAGACTATGAGCGATGAACAAAATTTCCTGCCCTAGTAGTTTGTGGCTGAAACTGACCTGGTCTTCTGGTAAAACTATTGCCCTCACTAAAACCAACACAAAACCTCAGAATTGATTACCCCGCCCTACCACACCTCCTGTCCCCAGTCATAATCCTTATTCAATAAGGCTTTAAACCTCTCAGGTTTCAAATAAAGAAGCCAAAACAGGAAAAAGATAGGTCTTTATAACAAATGGTATATAAAGTATAACAAAATAAATATTGTGGTTAATAAATGCTGCTTAATATAGGATATTTATTCAACAAGTAACTTAAGAGTTTTCAAAATAATAAAAGGCCTAAGGGATTCCCTGGTGGCGCAGTGGTTGGGAGTCCGCCTGCCGATGCAGGGGACGCGGGTTTGTGCCCCGGTCCGGGAAGATCCCACATGCCGCGGAGCGGCTAGGCCCGTGAGCCATGGCTGCTGAGCCTGCGCGTACGGAGCCTGTGCTCCGCAACGGGAGAGGCCACAACAGTGAGAGGCCCGCGTACTGCAAAAAATAAAAATAAAAGGCCTAAAAATCTGCTATGCTTATACAGTTTTAAAATTAATATATCAGCACATTCAGAAACAGAATGGCAACATATTTTTATATATTTTTATCCAAGTTATAAATGTTACTTTTTCAAACATGGTAATAGGACATAACAAAAAAACAGTACTTATTACCACCCATAAATGTCCTCCTTAAGTCATATATCTTTATAGTATTTCTTTTTGTTGTTAAAATTCCTTTAATAAGATGAGGAACTGTTTATTTCTCGTGTATTTTATTTTATTTTTTTCCCCAGGAGGAAAATACTTTTATTATTACCATTTTACAGACGTGACAAAACTGAGACACAAAGAGATTAAATAACTTGCCATAGATCACACAGCTCGTAGGTGGTAGTCTACTTTTTCTTTTTACTTAGTTTTTATTGGAGTATAGTTGCTTTACAATGTTGTATTAGTTTCTGCTGTACAGCAAAGTGCATTTGCTATATGTACACATATAGCCCCTCTTTTCTGGATTTCCTTTCCATTTAGGTCACCACAGAGCACTGAGTAGAGTTTCCTGTGCACCTATTGTGCTATACAGTAAGTTCTCATTAGTTTTCTATTTTATACATAGTAGGGTATATATGTCAATCCCAATCTCCCAGTTCATCCCACCCACCCCCTTCCTCCCTTGGTATCCACACATTTGTTCTCTACATCTGTGTCTCTATTTCTGCTTTACAAGTAAGTTCATCTGTATCATTTTTCTAGATTCCACATATAGGTGATATTATACAATATTTGTTTTTCTCTTTCCAACTTACTTCATTCTGTATGACAGTCTCTAGGGCCAACCCACATCTCTGCAAATGGCACACTTTCATTCCTTTTTATGGCTGAGTAATATCCCACTGTACATATGTACCACATCTTCTTTATCCATTCCTCTGTTGATGGACATTTAGGTTGCTTCTATGACCTGGCTATTGTAAATAGTGCTGCAATGAACATTGGGGTGAGTCTATCTTTTTGAATTATGGTTTTCTTCGGGTATATGCACAGGAGTGGGACTGCTGGGTCATATGGTAGTTCTACTTTTAGTTTTCTAAGGAACCTCCATACTGTTTTCCATAGTACCTGTATCAATTTACATTCCCACCAACAGTGTAAGAGGGTTCTCTTTTCTCAACATCCTGCCCAGCATTTATTGTTTGTAGATTTTTTGATGATGGCCATTCTGACCAGTGTGAGGTGATACCTCATTGTAGTTTTGATTTGCATTTCTCTAAAAATTAGTGACGTTGAGCATCTTTCCATGTGTTTGTTGGCCATCTGTATGTCTCCTTTGGAGAAATGTCTATTTAGTTCTTCCACCCATTTTTTTTATTTATTTGGCTGTGCCAGGTTTTAGTTGCGGCACACAGGATCTTCATTGTGGCATGCAGAATCATTAGTTGCAGCATGCAGGATCTTTAATTGCAGCATGTAGGATCTTTAGTTGCAGCATGCAGGCTCTTTTAGTTGCAGCATGTGGGATCTAGTTCCCCGACCAGGGATTGAACCTGGCCCCTGCATTAGGAGCACGGAGCCTTAACCACTGGACCACCAGGGAAGTCCCTTTCTGCCCATTTTTTGATTAGGCTGTTTGGTTTTTTTTTGATATTGAGCTGCATGAGCTGTTGGTATATTTTGGAGATTAATCCCTTGTCAGTTGCTTCATTTGCAAATGTTTCTCCCATTCTGAGGGTTGTCTTTTCGTCTTGTTTGTGGTTTCCTTCTCCTCATGTATTTTATATCAGTATTTTTTCTACTGCAGTAATAAAATGTAACATGAAATCTACCCTCTTAAATTGTAAGTGCACAGGGCTTCCCTGGCGGCGCAGTGGTTTAGAGTCCGTCTGCCGATGCGGGGGACACGGGTTCGTGCCCCGGTCCGGGAAGATCCCACATGCCGCGGAGCGGCTGGGCCCGTGAGCCATGGCTGCTGAGCCTGCACGTCCAGAGCCTGTGCTCCACAACGGGAGAGGCCACAACAGTGAGAGGCCCGCGTACCGCAAAAAAAAAAAGTTGTAAGTGCACAATACAGTATTGTTAACTACAGGCACAATATTGTACAGGAGATTTCTAGAACTTATTCACCTTGCATAACTGAAGCTTAATACCAATTGACTAAGTCCCCCCAACTTCTGCCTCTCCAACAGACCCTGAAAAAAAAAAAAAAGCAGCTCTACTCTTTGTTTCTATGAATTTGACTATTCCTGATACTTCACGTAAGTGGAGTCGTGCAGTATTTGTCTTTCTGTTACTATCTTATTTTACTAAGCATAATGTCCTCCAGATTCATCCACGTTCTTATTGCAGGATTTCCTTCTGTTTTAAGGCTTAATCATATTCTATTGCATGTATATAAATACACACACACACACACACACACACACACAAAATCACATTTTATCTATTCATCCATCAATGAACATTTATGTTGTTTCCAGATCCTGGCTATTGTGAATAATGCTGCAATGAACATGAAAGTGCAGATATCTCTTTGAGATCATGCTTTTGTTTCCTTTGGATATATACCCAGAAGTGGGACTGCTGGGTCACATGTTAGTTCTATTTCTAATTTTTTCAGAAATTTTTTCAAAGAAATCATTTCCAAGACCAATGCCATGAAGCTTTCCCTTATGTCTTCTTCCAGAGGTTTTACAGTTTCAGGTCTTAAATTTAAATCTTTAATTCATTTTGTGTTGAAGTATAATGCCTCCACCTTTGTTCTTCCTGCTCAAGATTGCTTTGGATAGCCAGTCTTTTTTGGTTCCACATGAATTTTAGGATTGTTTTATTACTGTGAAAAATGCCATTGGGATTTTGATAGGGACTGCATTAAATCTGTAGATTGCTATGCATAGTACAGACATTCTAACAATATTTAGCTTTCTAAACTATGAACAATCTATGAACACAAGATGTCTTTCCATTTATTTGCGTCTTTTAAATTTTTCATTGATGTTTCAGTGTACAAGTCGTTTACCTCTTTTGTTAAGTTTATTCCTAAGTTACTCTTTTTGACAATATTGTAAGGATATTGAAAGGATAGTTGATTTCTTTTTAGGATAGTTTTTTGTTAGTGTATAGAAATGCAACTGATTTTTGTATATTGATTTTATATACTGCAACTCTACTAAGTTTGTTTATTCTAACAGTTTTTCTGTGGAACCTTTAGGGTTTTCTACATATAGATCATGTCAACTCTAGAGACAATTTTCTTCTTTTCCAATTTGATGCCTTTTATTTCTTTTGCTTGCCTAATTCTTCTGGCTAGGAATTCCAATATTGTGTTGAACAGAAATGCAGAGAGTAGGCATCCTTGCCTTGCTCCTGCTCTTAAAGGAAAAGCTGTCAACTTTTCATTATTAAATATTATTTGTTAATTGCGGGATTTTCATATATGGTCTTTATTATGATGAGGTAAATTCCATCTATACCTAGTTTGTTGAGAGATTTTTATCATGAAACATTGAATTTTGTCTAATGCTTTTTCTGTATCAATTGAGATGATCATATAATTTTTATTCTTCATTGCATTTATGTAGTGTACCACATTTATCAATCTGCATAAGTCAAACCATCCTTGCACATCAGGGATAAATTCTACTTGATTGTGGTATATGATCCTTTTAAAGTACTGTTCAATTCAGGCTGCTAGTCTTTTGTTGAAGATTTTTACATCTGTTTTCATCAGAGATATTGCTCTGCAGTTTTCTTTTCTTATATTGTCCTTTTCTAGCTTTGGTATCAGGGTGATGTTGGTCTCATACAATGAGTTTAGACATGTTTCCACCTCTTCAATTCTTTTGGACGCATTTAAGAAGTTTGGGTGTTAATGCTTCTTTAAATGTTAGGTAAAATCACCAATGAAGCCTCTGCTTCTACAGTTTTCTTTGTTTGATAGTTTTAGATTACTGATTCAATCTCTTTACTCATAGGTTTTTCACATTTTCTAGTTCTTCAGAATTCAATCTTGGTAGGTTGTCTGTTTCTAGGAATGTGTACATTTCTTCCTGGTTATCCAATTTGTTGGCATAAATTTGTTCATCATAGTCTCTTACAATTCTTTGTATTTCTGTGGTATCAGTTGTAATGTCACTTCTTTCATTTCTGATTTTATTTGAGACTTTTCTTTTTTTTTTCTTAGTCACACTAGCTAAAGGTTTGTCAATTTTGTTGATCTTTTCACAAAAACAGCTCCAAGTGTCACTGATTTTTTTCCAACTCTTAGTTTTTTTGGTTTTTTCCCCTGTTGTTTTTCTGATCTCTACTTTTACTCCTGCTCTATCTTTATTTCTTCCCTTCTGCTAGCCCTGGGCTGTTTACTCTTCTTTTCCAAGTTCCATGGTGTGTAAAGTTAACTAGTTTTTTGAGATCTTTCTTCTTTTTAATGTAGACCTTTATCACTATAAAATTCCTTCTTAGTACTGCTTTTGCTGCATCCCATTTCACTTGTCTCAAGATTTTTTATTTCCCCTGATTTCTTCTTAAGCCATTGGTTGTTCAAGAATGTGTTGTCTAATTTCCACATCTTTGTGTATTTTAGTTTGCTTTCTGTTATTGATTTCTAGCTTCATTCCACTGTCACTGGAAAAGATACCAGATATGATTTCAATTTACTTATATTTGTTAAGACTTGTCTTGTTACCTAACTTGTGATTTATCCTGGAAATGTTCCATGGGCACTTGAGAAGAATGCGTATTCTGCTGCTATTGGGTAGATGTTCTGTACATCTCTATTAGTTCCATTTGGTCAATAGTGTTGTTAAAGTCCACTGTGTTCTTACTGATGTTCTGTCTAGATACTCTATCCATTACTAAGAGTGAGGTATTGAAGTCTCCTACTATTATTGTATTGTTACCTATTTCTCTATTCAGATTTGTCAATGTTTCCTTTATATATTTAGGTGCTCTGATGTTAAGGGCATATCTCGTTATAATTATTACATCTTCTGGATAAATTGACTCCTTTGCCATTATATAATGACCTTTTAGTCTCTTATGACAGTTTTGGCTTAAAATCTATTTTGTCTTATATAAGTTCTATTCATTCAGCTACTCTAGGTCTTTTGATTAAAGAGTTTAATGCATTTACATATAAAGTAATTATTGATACATAAGGACTTAATATTGCCATTTTTTTAAATTGTCTTCTGTTTTGCAACTCTTTTCTCCCCCTTTTCTTCTCTTGATATCTTCCTTTGTAATTGTTGATTTTTTGTAGTGATATTCTTTAATTCCTTTCCCTTTTTCTTTTGTGTGTCTTCTATAGGTATTTGCTTTGTGATGATCAGGAGGCTAACATAAAACAACTTAAGGGACTTCCCTGGTGGCACAGTGGTTAAGAATCCACCTGCTGGGCTTCCCTGGTGGCGCAGTGGTTGAGAGTCTGCCTGCCGATGCAGGGGACACGGGTTCGTGCCCCGGTCCGGGAAGATCCCACATGCCGTGGAGCGGCTGGGCCCGTGAGCCATGGCCGCTGAGCCTGCGCGTCCGGAGCCTGTGCTCCACAACAGAGGAGGCCACAACAGTGAGAGGCCCGTGTACTGCAAAAAAAAAAAAAAAAAAAAAAAGAATCCACCTGCCAAGGCAGGAGACATGGGTTCATGCCCTGGTCCCAGAAGATCCTACATGCCGTGGAGCAGCTAAGCCCATGCACCACAACTACTGAGCCTGTGCTCTAAAGCCCACAAGCTACAACTACTGAGCCTGTGTGCCACAACTACTGAAGCCCGCATGCCTAGAGCCTGTGCTCCACAACAGGAGAAGCCACTACAATGAGAAGCCCGCGCACTGCAACAAAGAGCAGCCCCTGCTCGCTGCAACTAGAGAAAGCCCGCGCGCAGCAACGAAGACTCAACGCAGCCAATAAATAAATAAATAAATAATTTAAAAAAAAACCTTAAGTTATAACACTCTATTAAAAGCTAATAACAACTTAAACTTCGGTCACATACAGAAACTACATTTACTTCACCTCATAAACACTCTATGTCACTGAGGTCACAATTTTTTTTTTTTTAATATTGTATATCCATAAACATATTTCTGCAGTTATAGTTATTCTCAAGACTTGTCTTTTAACTTATATTCTAGAATTAAAAGTGATTTATATACTACCATTATGGTATTAGACTATTCTCTATTTGTCCATATATTTACCTTAGCAGTGAATTTTATACTATTACATGCTTTGTGTTGCTGTTCAGTATCCTTTTGATTCAACTTGAAAAATTACCTTTAGCATTTTTTGTAAGGCAGTTCTACTGGTGATGTATTAATTGCCTTAGCTTCTATCTGGGAAAGTCTTTATGTCTCTGTCACTTGTGAAGGACAGTTTTGCCAGGCACAGTGTCCTTGGTTGGCAGGCTTTTTTCTTTCCAAATTTTGAATATATCACCCCACAACCGTTTGGCCTGTAAGGTTTCTGCTGAGAAATCTACTTATAGTCTTATGGGGACTCCTTTGTATATGACCAGTCACTTTTCTCTTGTTGCTTTCAAAATTCTCTGTCTTTGACTTCTGAGAATCTGATCATACAGCTGGACTTCAGTATCTATGGGGGATTGGTTTCAGGAGCCCCCATGTATACCAAAATCCACAGATACTCAAGTCCCTTATATAACATGGCATAGTATAGTAGACCCTCCATATCTCCAGGTCTCACGTCTGTGGATTCAACTAACAATGGATGGAAATTTTGATCTGTAGTAGGTTGAATCCATGGGGGAAAACACTGCAACTACAAAAAACTAACTACAAAAGCTATTTATTGAAAAAAATCCAGGTATAAGTGGACCTGCACAGTTCAAACCCAGTTGTTGAACGGTCAACTGTTCTTTGCGTAGAATTTTTTAGATTCATTCTTTTAGGGATCCTTTGAGCTTCAACAATCTGGATGTCCATTTCCCTACCCAGATTTGGGAAGTTCTAACCCATTATTTCGTTAATAAGTTTTCTACACCTTTCTTTCTTTTGCTTCTGGGACTCCCATAATGCTTATTAATCACTAATGTTGGTCCATAAGTCTCTTAGGCTCTCTTTACTCTTTTTTAATTCTTTTTTTCTTTCTGCTCCTCTGACTGGCTAATTTCAAATGACTTGTCTTAGAATTTGTTGACTTTTCCATCTGCTTGATCAGATATGCTACTGAATTCCTTAACTGAATTTTTCAGTTGTTATTGTATTCTTCAGCTCCAAAATTTGTTCAGTGGTTTTTTACAGTAATTTTTTGTTGGTATTTTCATTTTTTTCTCATGTATCATTTTCTTGATTTCCTTTGGTTGTCTGTGTTCTCAGGTAACTCAGTAAGCTTCCTAAAGATGATTACTTTGAAATTGTCAAGCAATTCAAAAATGTCCATTTCTTTAGGGTAAGTTACTAGAGATTTACTTTATTCCTTTGATTGTTTAATGTTTCCCTGATTCTTCCCGTTCCTCGTAGATCTGTGTTGGTATCTGTGCATTTGAAGAAACAGCCACCTCTCTCCCAGGCATTATGAACTGGCTTTGACAAGGAAAGATCTTCGGCAATAAGCCCAGCTGAGATTCAGGGAGCCTCTCAAACAGCAAGAACCCATCCCTTTTCCCTTATTTTTAGCTGCCCCCACAAAGGTATGCCAGTTTCATTAGCGGCCCTGCTCAGATGAACAGGTAGCACACTGAAAGGCCAGGAATGCTCCACTCCTCTCCCTCCCTTCTGGAGGAGAAGCCTCAGTTTCTGTGCCTTCTCCTAATCCCAAAAAGCTGTGCCAGGCAACAGCAAGCTGCCTGCTGTCTTCCTTTGTTCTTAGCTGTCCCAGGTACCTGAACTATACTGAATCCATCAGCACTCTGAGTGAGATGAGACAAAATCTTAGCCCCTCAGGCAGTGCATCAACAGGCCAACAACATTTGATGGAGATTCCACTCTCTTTTCCCCACCTCCATCTACCACAAGGAAGAAGTAGTAGGCTAAGGCAACCTTCTCTTGGTGCTGAGCTGTGCCTGCTTGGAGGAGGGACTGATGCAGGTAAAATGAAATTGCTCTCCTTACCTGTTTCAGTGTGGCGTTCCTGGCTTTGTGCTCATTCTGGGTACTGCAACTTAACTGGAATCTAGACTTCTCATAAAGGTATTCTGATCTGTGTATCATTGAGTCAGCATTTCTGTGGGGGAACGAAGGGTGGGACTTTCTATTCACCATCTTGCTGATGTCACTTCTCCCTTATACTATTTTTTGAATTTTTAATTTGAGACAATCTTTTTACTTCTTACACATCTCCTCCCAATATAGATTTCACTTGAATCCAATGGTCACAGGAAGAGATTTAAGCATACTTTATTTTCTGTGTGTGTGACAGAGCTTATATCCCTTACTATCTGAACTTTTGCTACTTGCTATCTAAAATACAGTAACCAAAAGATTTCAATAACCTAGTATTCTCACTATCCAAGTTTTCATTATCTATACTCAGGAAGTGAAGATTTGGATAGCAAGAAATAATTATATGTATTTTACTGATTCCCAGCCTCTCATCAAACAGGAGAGGTGCTGTCCTCATCATGCAGTGATGAGGGTCATTCTCCCAGAGTAAGACATATGCAGCCTTGCCAGACTGCTGTATACAGCCCCAGAGTGAAGAGAACAATGCAGTACCTGCACATTTACCAGGCATCCCCTCTCTGTGAATTTCCCCCAAAGAAGACTACTCAAGCACCTCTAGGGGGGCATTCTGACTTATCCTTATATATGCCACTTTTTGGTTCCATCAATACTAATTGTTTATATTACTTCTATACATAATAATTATTGTTCACAGCTGAGCAATATAGTGTACTATGATTATATTTCCTTTCATATATAACTGTTTGTTTCTTCTGGAATTAAGAAATGTGTCACTCTGCTATCAGTGACCTCAGCATTTGGTTGACTGAATTAATGTCACTGTGAAGATATATATGCCATCTCATTGTAGAATTCATCACTTACTGCCAACTGTTAAAGGCAAGCAAAAAGTTTGTACATTTTTACTTTTAGGTTCCATTAGGCCTTTAATCGCCTTATTCTCCTTCTTTCCTTCCATTATTAAACACACACCCACTAAGAGAAAAAGCAACTGATGCTGAACTTTCAGGCCCTTGAATTGTGTTTGGATCACAAAGTAAAATCAGTACAGACCATGTCTCTAATCTGCAATATAAAAGGTAGATGCAATAACTGAGAAATGAAAACGAACAGGACATTGAGGAATTTTTTTTTAAAGGGACTCTCCAGAACAGAAAATCTCAAGGGACTGAGGCTCACATTCCTCTCACAATCAATATGGAATCACATTTGAAATCCTACCAGGAGGTGATGATTTAGTGGTTAACTAATGAAATGGAGAGAAGTGTTAAAACTCTTCTTCCCTTTTAAAAAACTAAAAATTGTGTCACTTTTTTATTTGCTCAGTTTTTTAACTTACATTTTAACTCTTTCCAGAATTCTCAAAAAGAAATGTAAAATACCTTTCTATATTATTGACCTATACTTTTTTTTTTTTTTTTTACCTATATGGTCAAAAGCATTTCAATCTGGAAACTCATGTCCCTTGAGTCTGAAAATGTTCTTGAATGACTTCTTTACGAATTTCCATTTCTCTGTTCTCTACTTCTGAAATTCCTAATAATCACTGTTAGAGTACCTAGATTGCTACTCTAATGTCCTTTTCTTTTTGCTCCTCTTTGTTCTAATTTTTGGAAAACTTACTCAATTTTTTATTTCTCCACCCCACCCAACCCCCTGCCCCCAGTTACTTCTTTATTTTGACAATCATATTTAACTTCCATGTGCTCTTTCTCATTCTTTGACTCCTGGTCATGTTTCATACAGGCAAAATCTCTTACTGCCTTATGATAGTTCTTGTATTTATTATATTTATTATATGACATTTATTATAGTTTCTTTGTTTTCTTCAGCATTACCTCTGTCTCTTATGAGCTCCATTTTTGTTACTTTTGGTTTTTTGTCTTCCATGTTGGGGGTTTTCCTCAAATGTATTAAGATCCTTTGTTGTCCATTTATATATAAAAATGTGGCACTAAAAAGACTGTTGGTAGTTTTCTTGACCTGGGGGAGGCACAGCTTGCCAACACATCTTCTCTATAGGTACCTGAATAGGGGACCTGCATTTTGTTAGGAGACCGTTAAATATTCTTATATCTCTGTTCTTTCTCTAAGTCTACTCATTTTCTCCAGACATGAATTTTTAAGGCTTCTGCCTGGATAGGACAATGAACAGCTTCCAGCAATCTCGGAGCTGAACGATTCATTGAGTACTCATTGTTCAGAAGAATGGGCTTTCATTTATTTGCTCAGTTTTCAACATAAACCTAAGCCCTATACCTTAATATGCTGATGTCCTTAAGTGCAGAGACTACTACTTTCTATTTTGGAATAAAGCTCTTGCCGCCTACCTTGACAAGAGGAGGACTAGAGAGTGTATATATATTCTTTATAAAGACTTTAATTCAATTTTCATATTTTCCAGCATCACCATCCCTCACTCCAACGATCAGAGGTCAGAGGTGTCACCCATTCCTAAGACTTTCTAGATATTGTAGATTTCAGTTTTCTCCATTTTGCTTAGACAGTTAGCACTTATAAATTTATTTTTTATCATTCAAAAATTTACTAACATATCTTGCCCATTATCTTTTCCCCTGTTCTCTTTATCCATAGGCACTTATATATTTTTGAAAATCCTTTACAGTCATTTTAGTGAGATTCTGGGAGGAAGCAGAGATAAATACTTATCCTCAAGGCATCATATTTACTCAAGTTCCTGCTGTCACAGTTTCAAATTTCCTTTTTACATATTCTAATGATGTGATGTTCTCTCTTTGATAATATGTGATTCAATGTTCAAGTTAATTATTTTTTTAAAAAGTAACTTTAAAAATGTTCTACGAATCTATACTTTCAGTCCAGTAGAGGTTAAAGATCTAAGTAAAATTATGGACCATCACAAATACTAATGTCAAACCCAAAACTTGGTCTTGTGTTTATTAAATTAAACCTAACAAACGTTTTATGTGAAAAAATTAAGGATCCTTTCAATAAATCAACATTACTTTTGAAAATACATTTACTGAATCATGCAGTTAATTCACTGGATGCAATGAACAAAACAAATTTGCGGACTTTCTTAGACTATATCCTAACATTAACTCCTTAACGTACAAATACACTTATTTATTCTTACGTTCAAGACATTAGTTTCGGCCACCTTGTATTTTAATATCATTCACTCACTTGCTCACTCATTCATTTATTCAGTGTGTTTGTGTACTAATTCAAGGACTGTGCTAAGCACTATGAAAAACATGTATAATATGGTCCTATTCTCACAATCTGCAACAGGAAAGTCAAAAGACTGACATATATAAGTAAAATTACACTGAAATATAAATGGTGTGAAAGCAGTATTCAAGAAGCTACAGGGGCTTCCCTGGCAGCCCAGTGGTTAAGATTTGGCCTTCCAATGCAAGGCGTGTGGGTTCAATCCCTGGCTAGGGAGCTAAGAACCCACACACCTCTTAGCCAAAACACCAAAACATAAAACAGAAGCAATATTGTAAAAAATTCAATAAAGACTTTAAAAATGGTCGATATCAAAATTTTAAATCTTTTAAAAAAAACAAAAAAATAAGCTATAGATCCACATGAGTAGAAGACGTGTCTGTATATGACCTTCTTAATGATATTTAATCAGTCACAAGAACACAATTAACGTAAACTTAAACACAATTTATTATGCTCCTATCTCCGGAATAATTTCTGAAAATGGGGAGAAAGAGAGTATAATTATCATGATAGTCAAACAAATGCATTAGTACTAATTCTCAAGATATAACCCAAACCAGCAATCCATGTAAGAATGTAGTTAACATTCTCTGACCCAATTTCAAATCAATAAGTGAGAAAAGTCATTCAATCCACTGAAACCAAAGTGAAAAACACAACTGTAACCCATGCAACTAGAAATGTTTCTAGTAGACTCACTTAAAATCATTGCTCTATGTCCTGTGATCCATAGGCTGTCCTTCCCACCAAACAACCTCCCTTGATCCATCCTCAGGTGCAGTAAAAAGTCAGTCAAATTCAGCAACTCAGGGAAACATCCAACTACAATAGGAATTAGTTAAATCACCAAAAACAGACCTAAAGCTCATAATTATATGAAACCCACCCATAAATTCTTTCTCTACCAATAAAGTATGGAAAGGGGGAAAGCCTCTTTCTAGTATTCTTAGCTACATTATTTGCAAAACTTTAAACTTCTTTTTAAATATCATGTATACTTTATTTTTTTAACATCTTTATTGGAATATAATTGTTTTACAATGTTGGGTTAGTTTCTGCTATATAACAAATTTAATCAGCTATATGTATACATATATCCCCATATCCCCCATATCCCCTCCCTCTTGCATCTGCTTCCCACACTACCTATCTCACCCCTCTAGGAAGTCACAAAGCATCGAGCTAATCTCTGAGCAATGCAGCTGCTTCCCATTAACTATATATTTTACATATGGTAGTGTAGGTATGTCAATGCTACTCTTTCACTTCGTCGCAGCTTACCATTCCCCCTCCCTATGTCCTTAAGTCCATTCTCCATGTCTGTGTCTTTATTCCTGTCCTGCCCATAGGTTCTTCAGACCATCTTTTTTTAGATTCCATATATGTTACCATACATTATTTGTTTTTTCTCTTTCTGACTTATGTCTGTATGACAGACTCTAAGTCCATCCAACTACTACAAATAACTCAATTTTGTTTCTTTTTATGGCTGAGTAATATTCCATTGTATATATGTGCCACATCTTCTTTATCCATTCATCTATCGATGGACACTTAGGTTGCTTCCATGTCCTGGCTATTATAAATACAGCTGCAGTGAACATTGTGGTACAGGACTCTTTTTGAATTATGGTTTTCTCAGGGTATAGGCACAGTAGTGGGATTCCTGGGTTGTATGGTAGTTCTTTTTTAGTTTTTTAAGGAAACTCAATACAGTTCTCCCTAGTGGCTGCATCAATTTACATTCTCACCAACAGTGCAAGAGTGTTCCCTTTTCTCCACACCCTCTCCAGCATTTAATGTTTGCAGATTTTTTAATGATGGCCTGTCTGACCGGTGTGAGGTGATACCTCCTTGTACTTTTGATTTGCATTTCTCTAATGATTAGTGATGTGGAGCATCCTTTCAGGTGTTTGTTGGCAATCTGTATATCTTCTTTGGAGAAATATCTATTTAAGTATTCTGCCCATTTTCGGATTGGGTTGTTTTTTTGATATTGAGCTGCATGAGCTGCTTGTATATTTTGGAGATTAATCCTTTGTAGGTTGCATAGTTTGCAAATATTTCCTTCCATTCTGAGGGTTGACTTTTTGTATTGTTGATGGTTTCCTTTGTGGTGCAAAAGCTTTTAAGTTACATTAGGTCCCATTTGTTTATTTTTATTTTATTTCCATTTCTCTAGGAGGTGGGCCAAAAAGGATCTTCCTGTGATTTATGTCATAGAGTGTTCTGCCTATGTTTTCCTCTAAGAGTTTTATACGGTCTGGCCTTACATTTAGGTCTTTAAATCCATTTTGAGTTTATTTTTGTGTATGGTGTTAGGGAGTGTTCTAATTTCATTCTTTTACATGTAGCTGGCAAGCTGTCCAAGCACCACTTATTGCAGAGGCTGTCTTTTCTCCACTGTATATTCTTGCCTCCATTATCAAAGATAAGGTGATCATATGTACGTGGGTTTATCTCTGGACTTTCTAGCCTCTTCCATTGATTTATATTTCTGTTTTTGTGCCAATACCATACTGTCTTGTTTACTGTAGCTTTGTAGTATAGTCTGAAGCCCAGAAGCCTGATTCCTCCAGCTACATTTTTCTTTCTCAAGATTTATTTGGCTATTTGGGGTCTTTTGTGTTTCCATACAAATTGTAAAACTTGTTGTACTACTTCTGTGAAAAATGCCATTGGTAGTTTGATACGGATTGCAGTGAATCTGTAGATTTCTCTGGGTAGTATAGTCATTTTCACAATGTTGATTCTTCCAGTCCAAGAACATGGTATATCTCTCCAACTATTTCTATCATCTTTAATTTCTTTCATCAGTGTCTTATAGCTTTCTGCATACAGGTCTTCTGTCTCCTTAGGTAGGTTTATTTCTAGGTATTTTATTCTTTTTGTTACATTGGTAAATGGGACTGTTTCCTTAATTTCTCTTTCAGATTTTTCATCATTAGTGTATAGGAATACAAGAGATTTCTGTGCATTATTTTTGTATCCTGCTACTTTACCAAATTCACTGATTACCTCTAGTAGTTTTCTGGTAGCATCTTTACGATTCGTTATGTATAGTATCACGTCACCTGCAAACAGTGACAGTTTTACTTCTTTTCTGATTTGGATTCCCTTTATTTCTTTTTCTTCTCTGATTGCTGGGCTAAAACTTCCAAAACTATGTTGACTAACAGTGGTGAGAGTGGGCAACCTTGTCTTGTTCCTGATCTTAAAGGAAATGGTTACAGTTTTTCACCATTGAGAACGATGTTGGCTATGGGTCTGTCATATATGGTCTTTATTATATTGCAGTAGGTTCCCTCTATGCCTACTTTCTGGAGGGTTTTTATCATAAATGGGTGTTGAATTTTGTCGAAAGCTTTTTCTGTATCTATAGAGATGATCATATGGTTTTTATCCTTCAATTTGTTAATATGGTGTATCACAATGATTGATTTGCATATTGAAGAATCACTGCATTCCTAGGATAAACCCCACGTGATCATGGTGCATGATCCTTTTAATGTGCTGTTGGATTCTGTTTGCTAGTATTTTGTTGAGGATTTTTGCATCTATGCTCATCAGAGGTATTGGCCTGTAGTTTTCTTTTTTCGTGGCATCACTGTCCGGTTTTGGTATCAGGGTGATGGTGGCCTCATAGATTGAATTTGGGAGTGTTCCTCCTTTTGCTATATTTTGGAAGAGTTTGAGAAGGATGGTTGTTAGCTCTTATCTAAATGTTTCATAGAATTCGCCTGTGAAGTCATCTGGTCCTGGGCTTTTTTGTTGGAAGATTTTTAATCACAGTTTCAATTTCAGTGCTTATGATTGGTCTGTTTATATTTTCTATTTCTTCCTGGTTCAGTCTCAGAAGGTTGTGCTTTTCTAAGAATTTGTCCATTTCTTCCAGGTTGTCCATTTTTTTGGTATATAGTTGCTTGTAGTAATCTCCCATGGTCCTTTGTATTTCTGCAATGTCAGTTGTTACTTCTCCTTTTTCATCTCTAATTCTGTTGCTTTGAGTCTTCTCCCTTTTTATGTTGATGAGTCTGGCTAATGGCTTATCAATTTTGTTTATCTTCTCAAAGAACCAGCTTTTAGTTTTATTGATCATTGCTGCAGTTTCCTTCATTTCCTTTTCATTTATTTCTGATGTGATCTTTATGATTCCTTCCTTCTGCGAACTTTGGGGGTTTTTTGTTCTTCTTTCTCTAATTGCTTTAGGTGTAAGGTTAGGTTGTTTTGAGATTTTTCTTGTTTTTTTAGGTAGCATTATATTGCCATAAACTTCCCTCTTAGAACTGCTTTTGCTGCATCCCACAGGTATTGCGTCACGGTGTTTTCATTGCCATTTGTTTCTAGGTATTTCTTGATTTCCTCTTTGATTTCTTCAGTGATCTCTTGCTTATTTAGTAGCGTATTTTTTAGCCTCCATGTGTCTATTTTTTAGTTTTTTTCCTGTAATTGATATCTAGTCTCATAGTGTTGTGGTTGGAAAAAGATACTCGATGAGATTTCAGTTTTCTTAAATTTACCAAAGCTTGATTTGTGACCCAAGGTATGATCTATCCTGGAGAACTTTCCATGAGCACTTGAGAAGAAAGTGTATTCTGTTGGTTTTAGATGGAATGTCCTATAAATATCAATTAAGTCCATCTTGTTTAATGTGTCATTTAAAGCTTGTGTTTCCTTATTTATTTTCATTTTGGATGATCTGTCCATTAAAGAAAGCGGGGTGTTAAAGTCCCCTCCTATGATTGTGTTACTGTCGATTTCCCCTTTTATGGCTGTTAGCATTTGCCTTATGTATTGAGGTGCTCCTATGTTGGGTGCATAAATATTTACAATTGTTATATCTTCTGTTTGGATTGATCTCTTGATCAGTCTGTAGTGTCCTTCTTTGTCTTTTATAATAGTCTTTATTTTAAAGTCTATTTTGTCTGATATGAGAATTGCTATTCCAGCTTTCTTTTGATTTCCATTTGTATAGAATATCTTTTTCCATCCCCTCGGTTTCAGTCTGTATGTGTCCCTAGGTCGGAAGTGGGTCTCTTTTAGACAGCACATATATGGGTCTTGTTTTTGTATACATTCAGCCAGTCTATGTCTTTTGGTTGGAGCATTTAATCCATTTATATTGAAGGTGATTGTCGATATGTATGTTGCTATGACCATTTTCTTAATTGCTTTGGGTTACTGTAGGTCTTTTCCTTCTCTGTGTTCCCTGCCTGGAGAAGTTCCTTTAGCATTTGTTGTAAAGCTGGTTTGGTGGTGCTGAATTCTCTTAACTTTTGCATGTCTGTAAAGGTTTTAATTTCTCCATGGAATCTGAATGAGATCCTTGCTGGGTAGAGTAATCTTGGTTGTAGGTTTTTCCCTTTCATCACTTTAAATATGTCCTGCCACTCCCTTCTGGCTTGCAGAGTTTCTGCTGAAAGATCAGCTGTTAATCTTATGGGGATTCCCTTGTATGTTATTTGTAGCTTTTCCCTTGCTGCTTTTAATATTTTTTCTTTGTGTTTAATTTTTGATATTTTGATCAATATGTGTCTTGGTGTGTTTCTCCTTGGATTTATCCTATATGGGACTCTCTGCACTTCCTGGACTTGATTGACTACTTCCTTTCCCATATTAGGGAAGTTTTCAATTATAATGTCTTCAAATATTTTCTCAGTCCCTTTACTTTTCTCTTCTTCTTCTGGGACCCCTATGATTTGAATGTTGTTGTGTTTAATGTTGCCCTAGAGGTCTCTGAGACTGTCCTCAATTCTTTTCATTCTTTTTCCTTTATTCTGCTCTGTGGTAGTTATTTCCACTATTTTATCTTCCAGGTCACTTCTCCATTCTTCTGCCTCACTTATTCTGCTATTGATCCCTTCTAGAGAATTTTTAATTTCACTTATTGTGTTGTTCATCATAGTTTGCTTGCTCTTTAGTTCGTCTAGGTCCTTGTCAAACGTTTCTTGTATTTTCTCCATTCTATTTCCAAGATTTTGGATCATCTTTATTATCATTACTGTGAATTCTTTTTCAGGTAGACTGCCTATTTCCTCTTCATTTGTTTCGTCTGGTGGGTTTTTACCTTGCTCCTTCATCTGCTACATATTTCTCTGTCTTCTCATTTACTTTAACTTACTGTGTTTGGGGTCTCCTTTTTGCAGGCTCCAGGTTCGTACTTCCCATTGTATTTGGTGTCTGCCCCCAGTGGGTAAGGTTGTTTCAGTGGCTTGTGTAGACTTCCTGGTGGAGGGGACTGGTGCCTGTGTTCTGGTGGGTGGGGCTGGATCTTGTCTCTCTGGTGGGCAGGATCATGTTCGGTGGTGTGTTTTGGGGTGTCTGTGAACTTAGTATGATTTTAGGCAGCCTCTCTGCTAATGGGTGAGGGTTTGTTCCTGTCTTGCTAGTTGTTTGGCATGGGGCATCCAGCACTGGAGTTTGCTGGCTGCTGGGTGGAGCTGGGTCTTAGTGTTGAGACGGAGATCTCTGGGAGAGCTCTCGCCGATTGATATTAGCTGTGGCCGGAAGGTTTCTAGTGGTCCAATGTCCTGATCTCGGCTCTCCCACCTCAGAGGCTCAGGCCTGACACCAGGCCGGAGCACCAGGCCCCTGTCAACCACATGGCTCAGAAGAAAAGGGAGAAAAAAAGAAAGAAAATAAATAAAATAATAAATAAATAAAAAATTATTAAAATTAAAATTAAAAAAAAATAATAATTACAAAAAAGAAGAGAGCAACCAAACCAATAAACAAATCCACCAATGATAACAAGCGCTAAAAACTAAACTGAGATAAACATAAAAATCAGAAACAAATCAGTTGCAGACAGCAAACCTCAAGTCTACAGTTGCTTCCAAAGTCCACCTCCTTAATTTTGGGATGATTCATTGTCTCTTCAGGTATTCCACAGATACAGGGTACATCAAGTTGATTTGGGGGATTTAATCTGCTCCTCCTGAGGCTGCATGGAGAAATTTCCCTTCCTCTTCTGTTAGCTCAGCTCCTGGGGTTCAGCTTTGGTTTTGGCCCCAACTGTGAGTGTAGGTTGCCCTCACGCATCTGTTTCCCGCCCAAACAGGAGGGGGTTAAAGCAGCGGCTGATTAGGGGGCTCTTGCTCATTCAGGCCGGGGAGAAGGAGGGTAATCGTAGTTATAATTGGAATGCTAGGCGAGCCTGTGGCAGCAGAGGCCGGCATGACACTGCACCAAGCTGAGGCACACCGTGTGTTCTCCTGAGGAAGTTGTCCCTGGATCATGGGACTCTGGCGGTGGCAGGCTGCACAGGCTCCTGGGGTGGTGGGTGTGGACAGTGACCTGTGCTTGCACACAGGATTCTCGGTGGCTGCAGCAGCAGCATTAGCGTTTCATGCCCGTCTCTGGGGTCCGAGCTGATAGCCAAGGCTTGCACTTACCTCTGGAGCTCGCTTAGGTGGTTCTCTGCTTTCTGTGGGCAGACAGAGAAGGAATTCCCTCTCCTCGCACACCCCGAAACAATGGTGTCCTGCTTCTTATGCAGGTCCAGACTTTTTCCCAGACTCTCTCCCAGCTAGCTGTCGTGCACTAGCCCCCTTCAGGCTGTGTTCACGCAGCCAACCCATCCTCTCTATGGGATCTGACCTCCAAAGCCCGAGCCTCAGCTCCCAGCCCCCACCCTACCCAGCAGGTGAGCAGACAAGCCTCTCAGGCTGGTGAGTGCTGCTCGGCACTGATCCCCTGTGCGGGAATCTCTCCACTTTGTCCTCTGCATCCTTGTTGCTGCGCTTTCCTCTGTGTCTCCGAAGCTTCCCTCCCACCCACCCCCCGTCTCTGCCAGTGAAGGGGCTTCCTAGTGTGTGGAAACTTTTCCTCCCAGAGTTCCCAGAGGCGCAGGACCCATCCCTATTCTTTTGTCTCTGTTTTTTCTTTTGCCCTAGGTACATGGGTATTTTCTTGCCTCTTGGGAAGTCTGAGGTCTTCTGCCAGCCTTCAGTACATGTTCTGTAGGAGGTGTTCCACATGTAGATGTATTTTTGATGTATCTGTGGGGAGGAAGGTGATCTCCACGTTTTTCTCCTCCGCCATCTTGAAGGTCCCCCACAAAACTTTAAATTTAACAGCAGTTTTATGATGCATTTTCCTCAATTGTATGTTTAATTATGGCCTCAAGAATTGTTGGTGATTCCTTGAAGACTACTATTCTGGTTCTCGTCATAATTTATTCTGTTCTACTCAGAGCTTAGAGTATCTCTAGTGAAGGTGGTACATATCACAGTGCAGCAATGTAAGGCAGTACTACTCAAAATGCAGGGCTGTGAATTGGTTATTACTGGTCTGCTATGAAATAAGGCAGTATAAATAACAAGACTTTCTCATAGAAGAAGGCATAAGTTTGATTTACATTCTGATACATGTTCCTTAGTGTTTGCTACTGACACAAGTCTACAGACCATACTTAGTTAGGTCATTGCCCTAAGACATTTAAATATATATCAAATAACAGAAAAGAAAGAACAGAAAGTATGCAAGACAAAGAGATTAGAACCAGTAGCAAATGGAGAGACAGAGACAGAGACAGAGACAGAGAGAGAGAAAGATTAAGAGGACTGTAAGAAGATTACGAAAACTACAGCCCAGCTCTGAATGGATTAGTAGCAACAAAAAAGAGAAAGCCACTTCCTGGATTCTTTGTCATTCTAGGTGGATCACAAGTGCAGTACCTTAAGGGAGAGCTACACAAAATGCAGGACTGTATAGTATTGGATAAGTCCAAAAAATTATTTACATAATGTTAGTAAGCAAAATAATAGCAGTTTCTATTGTTCTACTTCAAACTCAAAATAGTGTTCTTTATTGACAAAGTAATGTATTATTAATTTTAAAAGTCAGGATGAAGTTTCTCTCTGAAGCACAAATTTGGCTGAGTCACAAAAATCACTATAATACCTTTTTAGTTATCCAAAGAAAAGTTGAACAATTCAAGTTCCTAATGTATTGATATTCTCTGAAACTCCATATTACTGATTCTTCAATGTTTATCATTCCTACCTATTCAAGCTGTAATGTTTCCTTACGCATTCAAAATTAAAATACAGTGGTTGTACTCTTATGACACTAATGATACTGTTAAGTGAGAGTTTATACATAATAGCAAGGAAATCAGATTTGCAGGGCTAATTAAGAAGTGATATATCCAAAATGTGCTTTTGGCAGCAGCAGTTCATAATAAACTCATAAAATACAGGTAATCTCAAGTATCTATAAATCATAGAAAGTAATATTTTCTACAAATAAATTCATAAGGAAAATATAATATACACAAATGTTTTCTATTTGTATTATATCATTCTATTAAGAAAATCAAAGTTTTATTTTCAGCAACATAAACTTCTACCTAAAGATAATTAGTGATAATTCTTATTACATCTTTTTCCAGATCAAGGAAAGAAATAATTACATAAATATGAATACATTTATCATATTACTGAGCAAACTCTATAACAAATTGTCTCTTTCTACAAATATCTTTCTGACTAGACAGTACTCCTTAACAGCCAAACACGGAGCTTTCTCTAACTTTTAGAATAGTGTCTGACACTCACACAACACACAATTGATATTTTTTGAATGAGTAAATGTACTAGAGATAGCTGTTTTAATGATGGCCATGCATTTCTAAATCTCACAGTCCTATTTCCTTGCAACATTTGGTGTCCCCTAGGCATCCATGCCAAAAGGTAATGTTTCCTCTAGGTATCTATTTAAAAGGTCCTAGAATTTTATAAATTTTTTGGTGCCCTATCTCTTGCTTTGTCTCAAAGTGAAGATGTAAAACAGAACTGATGTTTGAGAAAGAAATCAATAAGATGTTCAGAGCTGAGATATTAAGAGCCTAGATGGAGGGTTTGGAAGTTAAGGACACAGAGGAATTACTGTATTTGAGTGACACTGCAAAAGAGAAAGTGACTGAACTTGGGAATTGATTTTCTGTTCAAAAGAGACCAAAAGATATCAAAGATTACCCTTAAGATGTGAAATTTAAAGAAAAGGAAGAAAATGGCATGTTTGTGGTAGTGAAAAAGTTAGGTAGTAAAAAAACTCAAAGGAGAAGCCAATAAGTTCTAGAGATAATATACTGAATTTGAAGAGCACCATAGGACATGAATTAGAAATGCCCAGGTAAGGGACACAGAAAGATATATAAAATAAGAAGTCCACAGAAAAAGATATAAAATGGCTCTTAGTCTTCACTCACACATAATAACAAAACCGCAAGTAAAACCTATTTCAGAATATCATTTTTTACCTTTCAGATAAACAAGGATACAAAAATTTGAAAACAATGCGATGGCCAGGATGTGGAGAAAATAGACACCTTCTTACATTGCTAGTGGAAGTACAAACTGGCACAACAATTTGGCAGTATTTAACAAGTATAATTGTATAGGTCTTTTGATCCAGTGTATAAGTTGTCTACTGCTAGATAACAAATTACCCCAGAATTTAGCAGCTCAAAAGAACAAACACTGGGAGATTGACTTCTCACATGACAGTGTGAGGAGCTCACTAATCTACCACCTAGTGAAACTGGTGACTGCTATTTAAAAAATTAAAGCCTCTTATGGTATCTGAACCAAGATCATTCCCTCCTTCTACCCTCCCAGGTCATCAAGGTGAAGAGTTGACTCCAGATTGCTGTAGCCAAGACAACAAGATTCCATCTCCCCCAGGTTCCCAGTCAGAGACCTTTTTTCCTAGGAAGAGCAACATATCACCATTTCTCATCCTCCCCTCCCCAACCCTCCCCATCCCTGAGGTAACTGTGGCTGAGGCCAAGTTCTAGGCAAGTGCAGTTGAGCCGTGAGGACCCATTCTTCTGCCCAGCCTCTGTTTGTGTAATAAAAGTTCTACCTCAGGTGCAGAGCAGTGAGAATGCTGGAGACCCAAACTCCCTTGCCCCAGCTTATGACACAGTGGTCCCACACCAGGAGAAGCAAGCCAAGAGAACGTAAGACTACTGCAATCAGCACATAGAACGGAGGTATCACTCAGAGAAGTATCATATGGTCCCACCTCCAGCTCCAGAGGCTTGGCTCAGATTTTGCCTGGTTGGGAATACAGGGTAGAGAGGCAGGATATAAAACACACAGATCCTAATCTCTTCCCAAAGGGAAATTACTTCATTTGCATCACAGTGTAGAGAAGTTCAAGCCTAAAGGCACTCTGAAGAAGAGTCAGGTTATGGTGAAAGTCAATTGGAAGGAGAGTTAAGATACAGGCTAAACTGTAGGCCTGCTGATTTGCAGGAGAGAAATGAGTTATAAGACAGATGAAAGAAGTCCTTCAAGGGTGGAAAATAATATCAAACACTGACTCAGAAATATCAAAGGAGCCACAATTTGATTAAATTGGTTTTTAGAGCATTTTATGCTCTAGGGCATTGTTGAAAACAATTGAGCAATCAGCCACCAATTTGTGAAGTTTAACAACTGGTTGTGGTCAAGAAAAGAAAGGAGGAGAGCCAAAATCACTGTCAGCCTAGGGTGACTGTGAGCATACCCAAAGCTGCACCCTCCTTAGGAGCAACATCCGTGACTTAACATTGTGGGAGGGGAAAGAGACTTTACTAAAATAATCCAGTTGGTCGCCAATCACATAAACAAGTTTGGAGGAGAAGGGTGCAGAACAGTAACCAAATTTGCTACAATACAATGTCTCAACCACTTCCCATCAAAAAAATTATAAGTCATGCAAAGAAACAGAAAAATATGACCCAGACACCAGGAAAAAAAAGCAGGCAACAGAAACTATCTGGGAGAGTGACCACACTTGGGAAAAAGAAAAAAGACTTCAAAATAGCCATTATAAATATATTCACAAAACTAAAGGAAACCATGGTTTAAAAAGTAAAGAAAGGTATCATAAGAATATTACACCAAATAGAGAAAATCAAAAAGGGAAAGAAATTGTAAAAGAACCAAGTGAACCAAGACAGTACAGTCAGCCCTCCATGTCCATGGGTTCCACATCCATGGAATCAATCAACTGCAACTCAAAAATATTTGAAAAAAAATTTTTCAGAAAGTTCCAAAAAACAAAACTCAAATTTGCCATGTGCTGGCAACTGTTTACATAGCATTTACATTATATTAGTTATTATAAGTAATCTAGAGATGCTGATGATTTCAAGTTTACAGAGGATATGCATAGGTTATATGCAAATACTACACTATCTTGTATGAGAGACTTGAGCATCCTAGGATTTTGGTATCTGTGGGGTTCCAGGATCCAATCTCCTGTGGATATTGAGGGATGACCATAATTTGAATCCACATGTGAAAACATTTACTGGTGAAAGTAATTATATAAACATAACAAAAGTTTAAAAGTACGTTTTCTTTCTACTTTCTTCTCCTAACTGATTTGAAAAGCAACTGCTTAAAATAATATGCACACAATGTATCGACAGGCTCAAAACATATAAAAAATGTATCATATGTGTAATATAATTGCCAATAACAGCATAAATGAGGTCAGCTGTAGCAAAGTTCTATTGGGCTAAGGAAATGACTACTGAATAATAAAGCAATAATTATAACAATGCATTGTTGTTTTGTAATATTAATAGATAATATGTATAACAATACCAAAGGGATTGAAGGGAATATAGCTGTATTTCAGTAATGTTTCTATATATCACTGGAATTAAGCTTGGCTAAATCTGAAGCTGATTTTGTTAAGATACATATAGCAAACCCTAGAGCATTAACTAAAAGAAAAAAATATCTCAAAAAATATAGTGAAAAATTCATTAAATTAAAATGCTACATTAGAAAATATTTACGTAATGCAAAAGAAAGATTCAAAGACATAAATACATTGAAAGTTAAGGATAAGAAAAACAATTTGCAAATAATAACCACAAGAAAGCTGGAGTAAATATACTAATATCAGACA